>NC_091297.1:31096709-31194209 GCF_038502225.1 Cherax quadricarinatus | reverse complement strand
TGAATGAGCCCATAACTCGAAATTGGGATGAAACAGAAAATGCTACGTGAATGTAATTTTTTTTTTCAAACTGGGTTATAGTTTAATGGAATAGACTATCTGCTAATGTTGTAAATGCGAAGACAATACAGCCGCTAAAGAAGCAACTGGACGAGCATATTGCAAGTATTAAGCTTAACTAGATATAGCGTTGTCTACTGGGAGGAATTGCCTACTAGGCCATGGCATCCCGTGGTCAGGTAGGCAATGCTCTGTCCGTGGTTCAATCCCCGGCAAGGGTGGAAACACTGGGCGTGTTTCCTACACCTACTGTCCCCATTCACCTAGCAAGCAAGTAGGTACCTAGGTGTTAGTCGACAGGTATAGGTGGCATCCTGGGGGACAAGATTAAGGACCACAATGGAAATAAGACAAAGTCCTTTGATGACGCACTGACTTTCTTGGGTTATCCTGGATGGTTAACCCTCCGTGGGATAAAAGTCCGAACAAAATCTTATCTCTCTGTTCCAGTAAGTTGACCAACAAATTATATATAGACAAAGGTAAAAGAGGCCAGGAGTGTGAGGTTGCCTTGGATACTCGCTATTTCACTCAACCATTAGCTAAACCCATACTAAAACCTGCACGGACTGTCATACATACAACTGAAGTTTGTTCAGTGGCTGCATCAGGGCAATCAGTTGGCAGCGACACAACCAAGTAAATAATAGTAGTAGTGATAGAAGTAGAAGGTTGGCATACCCTCAGAACTGGTACACAGCTTCGTAGGTGGCAGTGGAACAACACCAGCAGACAGTCAGAAGCATCACTAATTAAGTAGAGGTAGTTGTATCGCATATTTTTCATCCAGTTCTATCATTCCTAGAAATTCCAAACTTTTTCAATGTGTATTGTGTATTTTGTACATCTGTTTTTCATGCTAACAGTTGTCGGAAGGAGTAGAGGGTAGAGGGAGAGAGAGATAATTGTGCTTTTCCTGTTCTTGTTCTATAAATTACGAAAGATAATTGAATATTACAAAAAAAAAAATGCATTTTAACTATGTTTGATGCTACTTAAGAATATGCACTTAAAAACATAAAAAAAGAGACCGTTTTAGCATAATACACGGCTGTTTTCTCTCGTCTGCTTCCCGGTCTGAGCCGCCTTTTAAGGCACATTTATATTATAAAAACTCATAACGTTCCATGAAAGCTGTATATACCGGATTTTTTTTTATATTTGTGGAGAGCAATTGACCCAACAGTATCATGATGACCATTTTCCATTTTGGAGAGTTTTTTTGCCACCTAAAAATCCCTGAAGTATATACAGTTCAGCGTTTTTTTCACCATTTTCGGCCGGATTTTCTAAATTGCTTAAAATCCCACCGAGGGTACTATTTTCTATGCTGATTCAGAATATACACTTTAAAATGTAAAACCAGATCATTTTAGCATCATATGAGATCTTCCTTTCCCGGTAATGCCTAATAGAGGAAGATAATATTTTCAATATTTACAAAAAATAAGTGAAAGTTATCAAAAATAACGAAAAACGAAAAATTACTGTAACTAAAAATTAGGAAAAGTATTTATAAAGTACGAAAAGTAACTAAACATTACCAAAAAAAAAAATCACTCCATTTGAAGTATTTTTGGTGCTACTTAATTAACCGTTCTAGCATAATACAAGACTGTTTTCTCTCGTCTGTTTCTTCCCTGTCTGAGGCGCCTTTTACATCACATTTACCTTATAAAAACTCTCATAACCTTTCATGAAACCTGTATATTCCAGATTATTTTAATGTTTGTGGGCAGCAGTTGATCCAACAGCGTCATCATGGCTATTTTCCATTTTTGAGAGAAAAAGTTTTTTCGCGCAAATAAAGCCCTGAACTAGTGATCAGCTTTTTTCGCCATTTTTGGCCAGATTTTACTTAAAATCACTACTCCATGGGTACTATTTTCTATGCTTATTCATATATACACTTAATAAAATTTAAAATACGATCATTTTAGCATCATAATGCCTAATAGAGGAAGCTAATATTTTCATTAAGTCTATTCATTATGGAAAATAACTAAAAATAGTGAAAAATATCTGAAAATTACGAAAAATAACTAAAAGTTATCAAAAATAACGAAAAATTGCATAATTAAAAATTAGGAAAAATAACCATAAATTACGAAAAATGACTAAACATTACCAAAAAATATCACTCCATTTGAACTATTTTTCCATGCTACTTAAGAATATGCACTTAAAAATATATAAAAAAAATATGTTTTAGCATGATACTAGGCTGCTTTCTATCGTCTTTTTCTGCCCTGTTTGAGGTCCCTTTTACGCCACATTTATCTTACAAAATCTCTCATAACCTTCTATGAAAACTGTATATTCAGGATTCTTTCATGTTTATGGGGAGAAATTGATCCAATCCGTGAAATTTTTTTTTCGCCTGAAAAAAATACGTAAACTGTAGTTCAGCGTTCTTTGCCATTTTCTGCCGGAATTTCAGTTACTTAAAATCACACCAGAATATCCACTTAAAAATTTAAAATACGATCATTTTAGCATCATACGAGTTCCTGATACACACGATTCCCACACACACGAGAACGATTAGATAGACATACACACGAGGTCTGCAAGAGGATAGTGCAGCGAGACGTCTGTGTTATCGCTGAGCAATAAGACCCAAAGTTACATTTTTTGGGGGTTATCTTGAGTGCTAGTTTGATCAGAGCTGAGAGGAAAACTTGTTTGCTGTCACTTAGAGCCCCATGCTTTCAAGAGGGTAAGGCGGTGACTAGTTTGCTAGTTTTCCCCCTCTCCACCCCACCACCTCATCTTACCCCATCCTAACCCCACAATTCCCCAACAAATACGCTGGCCTGACCACGCACACACTGCTTACACTGCTATCCTTCTACTTTTCTTGTCTTCCTCTTTTTCGGCAACTCGTCTCTGGCGATTTAAAACAAGGCAAAGTGACTATCCAATAGCCCGTGCGGTATTTTAAACTTGGGTCGATAATTGCCTTGGGCCCCGTCCCCCTCACTCCTAGTGGGTAGGCTATCTTAGGGGCTGACCTTCGTAAGTCAGCTGAAGTAGGGATATTTATGAAAGACAGATAGGAAAGATTTTCTTTTTACAGAATATATTATGTGTCAGCTGTACCTTACAGGGAATCATGCAGAATATAAGAGTAAGAATTCGTGTCACTGACAACCAGGAGTCCAAGAGGGAAATGCTTGTATTTGTACCAGTTCCACTGTTGCACCAGTGGATGTATTCCAGACTCACTCTGGTGCAGTACTTCTACTCTCCTCTGAAGAGGAGCTGCTCCAGTTGCTCAGTTATAATGTTTGGAGTTCTGCCCCTCATGAAGCGCCCCACCCTAACCTTATCCCCAACATAGACCAAGCCCAAGGACCCTTCATCAATCCCTGTGTCTCCCTGGTCCTCAGAGATAGATGTTATGAGAGGTACGCTGATGTTCATATTGGCCAAGAAGATAGCAGGTAGCAATGTTAAGCTCTGCTCTATTTTAAATGATTTGTTAGTAGCAATTGAGCCAGGCCCTTAATCATCCCAAATAATGTGAACTCAATAATGACCTAGTCCCCTTAGGACAGGAAGTGAGTGCCCTCCTCCACAACCACACATAATCAAACCTCATCACACAACCAAGGCCCAGCTGTAATGGAAAACCCAGTTGAAACTCAGACCAGTGAGTTAATTAATGCCCCTGAACTTGCATCAGACACTGATGCACAATCTGCCGCTGTAGAAGCTGACCCAAAAGTGCAAGTAGTTTCCAAGGATACCTCAAGTGGACTGAGCCATTTCCACATGGAGCCTCCACTGTCTCGTACAGTAAGTGTGGTGAATATGCAGATTGAGGCTGTGAATGATATGCCACAGTTGTCAGATGATGAATCTGACGCATCAGTTAATATCACCAGCAGCAGTGAGGAAGACCAAATAGCCGGTACCCAGAAAACCACTCAGGACTACAATCCTGCCCTTGACGAGTCGAGTAGGGAGAGCTTGCACACACCTTGCAGCTATAATCTCAGACACAAACTCTCTGTACGCAGCAAAAACGCAAACTACACGAAATAATGGGGATTACAATTTTACAAATTAATATTCAACATTTCTTTAACAACCGCTGTCTCGTTGAACTCGAACTACACAATTACAACCCTGACATCATCCTTCTGAATGAGACAGCTGCGAGAGTAGACCAACATATGAAGATACTAGGTTACTCTGCTGTGGAGAAATCGAGTGGGTCCTTTGGTGGAGTGGCTGTCTTTGTGAAACTAGGATATGCATATTGTAACATCCACATTGACGAAGACAACATTATAGTAATAGAACTGACGACCTCATATGATCAGTTAATAGTTGGAACTGGATATTTTCCTCCAAGACAGCTATATATAGAGTTCATTCTCCTACACCAGATAATAAGCAGAAATGTTCCAACAATCCTGCCAGGAGATTTTAATGCCCATCACCCCGCACTCTTCAGCTTCGGCGCCTGCCATCCGATGGGTGACCTATTTAATATAATGACAGCAAGAAATCTATCATTCCAAGGCCCATTCTTTGTTATATGTAGGCCCTCATCCGGGTACACCTGCTGTATTCTTAACCAACAGAGATTGTGACCTATACCATTGCAGAGTCTCCCCTGGTGGAAACATAGGATCAGACCACATCCCTGTTATAATAACACTACAGGCATCGCCATTTAGAATACCCACTCCGAGACCCAATCTAAAAGTACTAGGATTTGACTCCTTCAGGGACTACCTGTGCAATGACCTTACTGTTTCGCTTGAAAACCAGCCTTCAACTGCAATCGACGAGGCAATCAGCTCCTTCCACGAAAGAATCATAGAAGCCACTCATGCAAGTTGTCAGTTAAATTCGTCAAAGATCTATCGGTAATATAAACCAATCAGGGAAATTAAGGACTGCATGAAAAATTATCAAGCAGAGTGTAGATGGCACAGGCAAACGAGACAGCCCACAAGGGCTATACTGCAAAGGTTGAGAAGAGAATTAATTACCCTGATCACACAACACAAAATGAGTTATGGAAATATCTTGTTCTTCAAGCTAATCAATACAAACGTCAACATGAAAAGTGCTGGAGCAAGATCCGCCAGCTTCTAGGGGTAAACCACAAGGCTACCTTTTATCTAATACACTTCTTCACAGACGACGACGATGAGAAAGTGGAAATCAAACTTGATGACCCACAAGATCAAGCCAATTTGATGGGTGATGTGTGGGAGAAAATTCTCTCAAACAGTGATAGTAGAAGATTTAATAATAACCATTACCAGTGGGTCAACGAATGGAGAGACGACAACCGAGCTGACCTCCAACCAATACCATTAATGATACATTTACCCTTGAAGATGAACACCCCCTTATAAGACCAATCACACTCAGAGAGATAAGTCAAGTTATAGGCAGAATGAGTTATGAATCCCCTGGCCTGTCAGGTATGAGTAAAACAAGGTTCTTACCCTGAAATTGCAAAATGTGGTAGATATCTTTAATGCCATCTTGACCTCGGGACACTCTCCCGAGGCACTTAAGACAACAAGGATAATACTCATTGCAAAACCCAACAAAGACTAACATAAAACGGAGAACTATAGACCTGTCTCCTTACTTGAAGTCACTGGGAAAGTCCATGAGAAAATCACCTTTTCACTGAAAAACAGGTTGGATTCATGACCCACAGAGGAACCCAAGAGGCTATCAATATCATCTTCGATGCTGTGGACAACCTGAGGAAACAGGGCAACTTTGCCCTAATTTCAACCAGGGATGTACACAAAGCTTTTGATAGCTTGTAGCACGACGGACTCATATTTAAACTAGCAGACCTTCCGGACCACAACTGGACTTTTCTCAGATTCATATACAACTTATCAGAAAGAAGCATCATTCTTACCCTAACGGCAAGTCGGAAGAGCCTTTCACACTGTCAGCTGGAATGCCACAAGGCTCGTGCCTTAGCTCGATATTCTTCAACATATATATAAACGATCTTCCTCAACCCGAGTTCAACGATACTATCATCACCCAATTTGCTGATGATGTTATCCATGTAGTATCATCCACCCCCATAACGGGAAAACATAAACATGTGAGGGTAATAGAAAAAAATGAATACTGAACTACAATGAACAGCAGACTGGGAGAAGAAATAGAGAATCACGACCAACCCAGACAGTCCTCATCAGCACCATCGGGGGGAGGGGGGGGTATCTCCATCAGAGGTACACCTATTGCCATATGAAACCCGAACAAGATCTTGGGATGTGAGATAGACAGATTACTCCGCTCCACCTCTCACATCTCTGAAAAGGTGAACTTAGCAAAGCCCGCCTCAGCAAACTATGTAGGTTTAATCAGGCCCCTTCCCACATCAAGAAACACTTGTATAAGATGATGATAAGACCTATGTTTGAATATCATTTGTGTACCCATGTCACTAACAACGAAATCCAACATGCTATAGCTACAAAGAGTCCAGAATAGAGCACTCCGCTTTATCACAGGCAACAGGAGGAGAGACAGAATCAGGATGGAAGATCTACACATCCAACAGGAGACAGATGCAATAAATAACAGGCTTGATAAACTAAAGAAGGGATACCTATACGACATGCAAGACCTCTATATACCAGACAGAGAAAACCCTCCCCAACCAACAAACCACCGACTACATCATCAACACACCTCCCCACAGAACCCAAAGAATGACCCTCCAACAAAGAGTGTGACGCTTCATTTACAAGGATAATTTCCAGGGAAGTACAGTGCCTGCACTCTGAAGGAGGGGTGTTAATGTTGCAGTTTAAAAACTGTAGTGTAAAGCACCCTTCTGGCAAGACAGTGATGGAGTGAATGATGGTGAAAGTTTTTCTTTTTCGGGCCACCCTGCCTTGGTGGGAATCGGCCAGTGTGATAATAAAAAAAAAAAATAATAATAATTTCCAGAGACCAACGATCCTGAGTGACCTGCCAGAAGATATAGAAATATGGGTACCACCAGAACCTTTATGTGTCTAATAAGGATAAAATCACCCCAATTTATAGACTTCATCATTAACTAATTAACACTTACATCTACTTACAACCTATAACTTACTTCTACTTACATCTGCTTACAACTTATAACTTACGACCTACTACGACAGGACACCACCTCTGAAGCAGCTGAGTCAACCAGTATCTCCAGGAAGCAATCGACCTACATCAAACGCCTTGCTACTGTCATTTCCGGCATACGCCCTGCAATCGCAAAAAAGGCAATTGCAAAAAGTATACCCCTTACCAACTCAGCGCCATGCAGTTGTACATCTGTATAACTGTGTGAAACTGATGGGTAGAGTGTTATATTACATTCAGTGTAATTGATTTCAGTAATAACACTACACACAAATACTTGTATTAAAATGCCCCAAAGTGGTTAGACCACTTACCTTTACTACCCCACCTCCACTACCCCCACCCACCCTTTTCCCATATTTCCATCCTTACCCACCCTTCTTTCCCATCTTACCAAAGCTCTGGTCATAATTTGCATTGACCATTTTTGTGGTGATCTGGATTATATCAGCAGATGGTGGCGAATTCGGGAATGTAAAATTGGGGATGTTGTTTAGCCTGAAGAGTTCATTGATGGTGGTGTTGAACGTTCCTGGTTTAGCAATATTGCACATACGGGCATACATCATACAGTAAAATATCTTGGTTGGTTCACAGTCAAGGATTACAGTGGTGGTGGAGGGTTGAGAAGTTTAGTGGTATCTGCCTGTAATTTAGCGATGGCAGCCCCTCAAGGAAGGTTCCTTGATGTTGGTGAGGGGCTCTTGATTTAGGGAATTGGATCTGTGCTCCAGTTCCCCGAATTAAGCCTGAATGCCTTCCACATCCCCCCCCCAGGCGCTGTATAATCCTCCGGGTTTAGCGCTTCCCCCTTGATTATAATAATAATAATAATAGCGATGGCAGCTTAAGTGGGTGATCTGGAAGAGGACTTCTTTTTTGCTGCTTCTTGACTTTTCTTCAGTATTTCATGTCGTGTAGGACATTTTTCAGCAAGAGTGTGGTGGTTGCTCTTGCAATTGAGGCAAGTTGGTGGAGCGGTACTGGAGCAGGTTTTGAAATCGTGGCCCTCACAACCACAGGTCGTGGACAACGTTTTGTCCTTAATAACCTTAATCGGGCAGACCGCAAAATATGTGGGTGTGAGCACGTGATTTTCTGCACATGTCATCCTACTCGTGCCACGCATCTAGATTCCCGTTCTTTATTTCTGACCAATCACAAGCCTTCCCTGAGTCGCTTCAGCTAAGTGGTGCTGTCCTGTTCTCGCTTCCCATTGGTTGAGAGACCAAGATGTAAACACTTCTGGCTTGGCGTGTCGCCGAGAGTAACATTTTTTTCATCTAGTGAGACTCAAATACCCTTGGATTTTATCCATTGCAATGTCGGTAAGTACTCATTGTTATGTCTAGTGCATAAATGAATAGTTTGGGCATATTTTGATATATATATAAAGGCCGTGTGAACCATAATATGAGTGTACCATGCAAATGAAAATAGTGCAACAAAAGAGACCTCAAAAAATTTTGTTGTCCCCTTTTAGGGCCAGTTTTCAATTTCAGTAAATAAATATTTATAAAAAATATTTCTATTGCTTATATGAATTTTGTAGCGGTCTGGATGTGTACAGAACGTTTTTATTGTCCTTCCAGATCAATGAGAAATTGTTTTATGGTGAGCCCTCCAACACCAAGTCAAAATGTCTGTGTTTTGGAGGAAAGTGACTCAGAACTGGAGGTAGATGACCCAGAATTGCTTGAAAGTGGTGATGAATACTTGCCACTGGATGATGAGGAAGAAACGCCAGCCAAAAAGTGAAAAATAGTCAAGAAAAAGAAAGATATTAGGATCGAGGAGATGCCTGTTGAACAAGAACAATTATACCACATCGTCATTTTTTGCTTCGTATGCAAAGTAAATCTATGCATAAAGAAGGATAAAAATTGCTTCATACCCTTCCATTCTGGCAATTAGTAATATACAATGACTGTCCTTTCTCAGGGAATTCAGGAATATGGGACTTGAAAATTTTATCCCTTTGCAATGTGTCTATGTAGCAATTTGGTTTCTTTTTATATTTTTCTAATACCTAAAAAAAGTTTGGATACAAGTTCCATTTATGTTTTTCATATTATCTGTTTGTATAATAAATTAGAAAAATAGTTATTTGCTGTTTTATTAACCTTTGCAAGTTTGCAACATCCAAATTTATACTCCCTTAAATGGGCAGCCCATAATAAATTAGGGTTTCCCTGACTAGCAATTGCTTGAAAACTAACCATCAGAATTCCATTTATATGGGCTCATTGACCTTATATTGAGTTACTCTATCCACTATAGGGAGTTCAGTTCGAATTTCTAAATTTATGGCCATTTGCCCCATGAAGGGTTAGTGGGGCAGTCTTTAGTGTTGTGCATCTAAGAATAGCAACTCTGTCTGTGTGGGAAATAGTGGTACCTTTCTGCTTCAATGTAGCTGAGGATGATGAAGTAATAAAATATGGCCATACCTTCAGCTAGAGCCTGGGCAGCTATGTTCACATCAGTAAATGTGACTTTAAGCATGGATGAAGCAGTATTAATTTTTGTAATGCGCTCCACTGTAGCCCAGGAATTCTGGTCTTCAATGACGTCTTGAGGTCATCAGTGGCCCTTAAAATTTCGGTCAGCGAGAGTGGTGGTGGCAGAGGTAGTGAGTAGCTTTTCAGCCTCAAAATCATCGTTACACACGACAATAAAGGCGTCCTGGAGCGTCAGAATAGTGCTAAACTTCACTTGAAATTCGCCCCTAAAGGCAGCTGCCAGTGCAAGTTTTGAGGAGTCGTTCACAGTTCCATTGCAAGGTTTAATCTTTACACGATTAGAGTAGCTCATCGTGAAGATCAAAGACGATGACGACGAAGGTTTAGTCGTCGAAAAGATGGGTTGGTGGATGATTCATAATCAACTGAGATTCTGCAGACGCGTGTAAATGAGAACGAAATGAATGGCCCTAAAGACTGTTATAATTACCATAGGTCTTAGTGGATAGGTATGCATGATAGACACCAAGTGACATGTCTAAGAGTGCGGATTAACATCGATGTAAAAGGTAAGAGACAGTCAAACAATAATGTGGACGAAATTAGGTACAGCATGGCGGGTGAGGCAAAGAAGATGATACAAGACTCGAGGAATCACAAATGCTAGTGAGAGAATAAAGTTGTGAGCTAACAGATGCTGAAGAGGGGAAACTTTAGACAACGTTTCGCTCAGTCGTGGCCCAATATCAAGTCGGCAGTATATGAATTAGTTTTGAATTGTTCCAGCCACTGTGTTGTGGGTTATCTGTGAATTGTTCCAGCCACTCTGTTGTTGGGTAGCTGTGAATTGTTCCACCCACTGTATTGTAGGTTAGCTATAAATTGTTCCAGCCACTGTATTGTAGGTTATCTATGAATTATTCCAGCCACTGTATTGTGGGTTAGCTGTGAATTATTTCAGCCATTGATTTGTAGGTTAGGTGTGAATTGTTCCAGTCTCTGTAATATGGTGTAAATTGTTCCTGCCAGTGTATTGTGGGTTAGCCGTAAACGCTGTGAATTGTTTTAACCACGGTATTGTGGGTTAGCTCTGTTCCACCCACGGTATTGTGACTTATATTCTTCAAATCTGAGTAACATATACAAAGTGAGGATGAGAAACAACAGGAATAATGTCCCCATGATTTAGCTCGTCATTGTTAAAGCTTGTTAGCTGCGATAAGATCAATAAGACTGTAATGCAACACTACTCTAATATAAAGAATGCGGAAATATTTAAGATATGAATTAAAGTTTTTCTGACAGTGGGATAGGCACCTCTTGCAATGGAAAAAATATAAGGCAAGCATAGGAAATACAGCAATAAAAGGCAGTAGATAGAGGAGATACGATAATAGAAGACAGTAGGTGGATGAGATATGATAATAAAATACAGTAGATGGAGGGTATGCAGTAATCAAAGAGAGTGGACGAACAAAGTGAACAGAGTGAAAGAGGCGAGGCAGCATGAGTGATCTCTCACTTTGTCTTCTTTGTGTCCTCAGTTAGCAAGGATGACGGAGGAGGAGGATGGCTTCGACCACCTGCTGACGAAGCTAGGATTCGGGCCATGGCAAGGAATCACCCTCGTCACCACGTTTCTAGGTAAGTGACCTTCCCTCCCCCCCTCTTATATAACACCAGTCACAGTCACAATTCCGTGACTGGAACAATACACAGATAACATAGGAGAGAGGAGGTTATGACGACGTTTCGGTTCGACAGGAACCATTTACAGGTCACACTCGTAAATGGTCCAAGTCGGATCGAAACGTCGTCATGAGCCGCTCTTTCTCCTATGTGCTGGTTATTTGTGTAAAGTCATATACCAACAGAGACGACAGCTAGAATAAAGTCTTCGCTCACATATGTTTCACTATATTTATTTTTATTACGCTATTTATTCACCCTCAGCTTCAGTTTAAATGACCTGGAAGCGGCGCCATTTAACAGATAATTAACATCGGATAAAAAGAAAAAGTAAACTATAGAAAACAAGAATGGAAGAATAGAAGAAATAGTAAAGCGAACAGGAAGAGAAAAAAATGAATAATAAAGAAAATAAGAGAACATGGGAGAAGCATAACGTGAGTGAGGTTGTGCAGGCAAGGGTGACGCGCCTCGCTGATTTAACGAAATACCACTTGAAGTATTCTTTACACAGCTCATCATACACTCTGACTTACATCACAGCCACGCCTCCATCTCTGGATTGCATCACTGAGTCTCTGGAAAAGAAAGCTGGTTGGTCTGGGGTCCTTGGTTGGGGCTGCGAGTTTTTGTTCTTTCTTGATGCATTGTTGAGCAACTTTTGGGCTGTTTTCTTCACAATGAAGCTGTTCCAATAGGACTGTTTGTTGTCTTTAGGAGGAATAGGTCTGCTTGAGGAAATTTCATGGCTGTCTCACTGGCATAATACCTTGATGAACTTTGGGCTGTGAATTCCTACAGAAACGTTCAAGTCACTAAAAACCTACACTTTAGAGAACCTTATGAGGACGTTTCGGCTCATCCATGACCATCGTCAATTGTTTCAGTTACGCAATGTTGATTTTTTTTTTATTCATCAGAGGCTGTCGAACATTCTGGGACTATCTTATTAGTTCACTGGATGCAGGACACCAAGATAAAAATGCCAGAAATGTTCTCTGTGAGCCACTATCTTTTCCGAAAGTCTAAATGAAGGTGTTGCTTGGTTCCACTGGTGATCTTCCAGCGACAGATTTTGTGCTTTCCTAAATAATAATTTCAAGAGTTCATTATATTCACTCAGTTTTTGGGTTGTCAAAGCACTGAAATTAGAATATTGTGAGGGATAACAAAAGACAGTCAGAGGGCAGAGAATGAGTTTTTGATGTGGTTTGGTTGTTTAGAAAGGATGGAGCAAAACATTCCGACAAAGAGCGTGTATAAATTTGGGGTGATAGGAAGGAGGGATATGGTTTTAAGTTATGATCTGAGCATCCAGCAGGCATGTGTGCATTCATGATAGGATTCAGAGAAACCGGTTAGCCTTCACTGGTTAGGTTAAGTAAAGTTTGCCAGGAAACATGAGAAGTCTTTCCTGATGCGGGTCTTTTTCATATGATGACTCGCAATTGGAGCTATTGGTCATCTGACCGAGGCCTTCCGCTGGCTTATCGGTCCACCCCTTTAAAAATTATAGTATGTTGTTATTTTCTGGGGCTACTACATTTTGCAGGTCATTCAAATTGTGATGTCCGCGCACTTACAGAATGATGATTTTTTTTTTTTTGAGTCGCGCTACCTTAATGGAAGACCTTTCAGATTTTTCTAGCCAAGTAAGATTCATCCAGATAATTGTACTGTAAACACAAATAAGTTACAAATAACTTAGCGAACACTGATTGTATGAGTGTGGCGTCTGTAAATACTGTATACTGCACTCTATCGAGTAGGTCCTCATTGTAATAAGTTATATTGCTACAGAATGATTTATAAAATTTACTTAACTTGTGCATTGGCATTATAACCTCTCTCTCTCTCTCTCTCTCTCTCTCTCTCTCTCTCTCTCTCTCTCTCTCTCTCTCTCTCTCTCTCTCTCTCTCTCTCTCTCTCTGTGTGTGTGTGTGTGTTCTGCCATGTGTTTTGTACTATGACGTTCCTGTCCTTTGTATTCTGGGAGTCTCACGTTGATCCCTGGCACGCTGTGTCATTTATTTAACAATCTGGTGAGTCATTTGCCTCACGACCTGGGATGTACAGGGATTATCATGAGTCTTGAAATTTAAGTTTCCTTTGTACTCCTTAAAAATACGAAATGAACCGTTCTCAATCTTGCAAGGCGTGATATCACCTCAACCTTCAGTCTGAGTGATATAGCTGTAACCTTCAGTCTACTTGATATCGCTCCAACCTTCAATCATACTATCATAGTCCTCCCGCCAAATTGCCACTGATCATTGCATAATACGATGAGAGTATGCGGGATATATATCCTTGAAGATCAGTGGTAAGATTTACCTGACGCATTCAACACCCTCTGTTAGTGACCTTTCCCTCCTGGGTGATCTAAGGATAGTTGCTAACAACCTCTCGCTTCAGTGGTTTTGAGCCAACGATGACTGCCTATCTGGATATCGCCAGTATGCGACGCTTAGCTCACACATTGAGGTCCGTGGTTCGATCATCGATTAATTGGTCTGTATATTTCGATCCCCTCCCGGGATCCTCTTCAATAGATGCATAAATGAAATGAGAAGAAGAATATTTATAGGCAAGGTTGCACTTCACCCCGTATGAGTGAGTGGGGGGGGGGGGACGTGTCAAGCAGTGACTGGGTGAGAAGACAGGTCCTGAAGTGAATCTAAATATTTGGGTAGAAAGTTCCTTTGTGCTTTGTAATTCATGAAGAAATACATAGAGTATATACCAGCGCCAAACCTAATACAGAATTCCAGCACATAAGGATTCACATAACAAAATGGAACTTCCTACCCAAATTTTTAGCTTCACTTTAGGACCTGTCTTCTCACCCAGCCACCACTTGACACGTCCCTCCACTCACGTGTACGAGGTGAGGTGTAACCTTCACTATATATTCTTGTTCTCATTTCGCTTATGTATCTGCTGAAGAGGATCCCAGAAGAGAATTGAAATAGACCAATTAATCTTCTGAGTTTGTCTCCATGTGGGTTATTATTGAGCACTGACAAGTATTTGTTATTCTTTAGTGTATATATAAATCATGATGAGTGAGTCGTAAAGCTTCAGGTCAGCGGTTTACGCGCTGGCCTGGAGTTTTACGACTCACTTGACGAGAGTTCAATCCCCATCCGTACCGTGGTTTGTTTGTAATCGTGTCATTACTATTTCGTGAGTCATCGTATATATATATATATATATATATATATATATATATATATATATATATATATATATATATATATATATATATATATATATATATTATATATATCCTCATCCTCATATCCGACATAGACAAGGATGTCAGCCACAGCACCGTGTCTTCCTTTGCAGATGACACCCGAATCTGCATGACAGTGTCTTCCATTGCAGACACTGCAAGGCTCCAGGCGGACATCAACCAAATCTTTCAGTGGGCTGCAGAAAACAATATGAAGTTCAACGATGAGAAATTTCAATTACTCAGATATGGTAAACGCGAGGAAATTAAATCTTCATCAGAGTACAAAACAAATTCTGGCCACAAAATAGAGCAAAACACCAACGTCAAAGACCTGGGAGTGATCATGTCGGAGGATCTCACCTTCAAGGACCATAACATTGTATCGATCGCATCTGCTAGAAAAATGACAGGATGGATAATGAGAACCTTCAAAACTAGGGATGCCAAGCCCATGATGACACTCTTCAGGTCACTTGTTCTATCTAGGCTGGAATATTGCTGCACACTAACAGCACCTTTCAAGGCTGGTGAAATTGCTGACCTAGAAAATGTACAGAGAACCTTCACGGCACGCATAACGGAGATAAAACACCTCAATTACTGGGAGCGCTTGAGGTTCCTGAACCTGTATTCCCTGGAACGCAGGCGGGAGAGATACATGATTATATACACCTGGAAAATCCTAGAGGGACTAGTACCGAACTTGCACACGAAAATCACTCACTACGAAAGCAAAGGACTTGGCAGACGATGCAACATCCCCCCAATGAAAAGCAGGGGTGTCACTAGCACGTTAAGAGACCATACAATAAGTGTCAGGGGCCCGAGACTGTTCAACTGCCTCCCAGCATACATAAGGGGGATTACCAACAGACCCCTGGCAGTCTTCAAGCTGGCACTGGACAAGCACCTAAAGTCGGTTCCTGATCAGCCGGGCTGTGGCTCGTACGTTGGTTTGCGTGCAGCCAGCAGTAACAGCCTGGTTGATCAGGCTCTGATCCACCAGGAGGCCTGGTCACAGACCGGGCCGCGGGGGCGTTGACCCCCGGAACTCTCTCCAGGTAAACTCCAGGTAATATATATATATATATATATATATATATATATATATATATATATATATATATATATACATATTATATGTAATACATATATATATATTATATATATATATATATATATCATATATATATTATAATATATATATATATATATATATATATATATATATATATCAGTAACACTGCGACTAGCCGGGGATTCGAACCCATGTCGTTTTGACCCACCTCATGGTGAGCGAAAATCACACATGATGCTCTAAACCGCGGGACCACACAATCCTACAAGAATGTTGCACCCAACAGAGCTAGGTGTTTTACCGCCATCTGAGGAGATACGGTGGTGTGGGTGCCTTTGATATATATATATATATATATATATATATATATATATATATATATATATATATATATATATATATATATATATATATATATATATATATATATATCCTAAATTACTGGGAACAGTTGAAGTTCCTTGATTTGTATTCCCTGGAACGCAGGGGAGGAAGATACACGATAATAGACACTTTGAAAATTCTAGAGGGATTAGTACAAAATTTGCACACGAAAATCACTCCCTACGAAAGCAAAGGATTCTGCAGGCGGTGCAACATTCCCCCAATGAAAAGCAGGGGTGCCACGAGTACACTAAGAGACAACACAATAAGTGTCAGATGCCCAAGACTATTCAGCTGCCTCTCCGTATACATAATGGGGATTACCAATAGACCCCTGGCTGTCTTCAAGACGATAGTCAAGCACCAGCCGGGCTGTGGTTCATACGTCAGTTTATGTGCGGCCAGAAGTAACAGCCTGGTTCATCAGGCCCTGATACACCACGAGGCCTGGTCATAGACCAAGCCGTTGGGGCGTTGACCCCCGAAACATTCTCCAGGTATACAGAAACGTGCTTCAGGGGAAATTAACGAGGTTCCTTCCCTGAGCTGACTGAGTATTTCTTTCTCCTACCTCCCCCCCTCCCCCTCCCCCTCCCCCCTCCCCCTACCCCTCCCCCCTTCCCTCCCCATATAATATGTGAACTTTATTTGAGAATAAAATAATTAAAAAGATAAAACAAAATACATTAGAAAGTAAACAGAAGAATGTGACATCATCTCACCGTAATTTTTGCTAAACAAAGTGTGACGTCACATCGTCCAAAATCACCTGTCAAACATCAGAACAGTTCTTCCATAGAGAAAGTCTATATGGATTAAAAATGCAAGATATGTCACCAATATTAATGACAAAGCTCCAAATACTCGACAAATTTGCATAACTGATGACTCTCTTTATATTGGTGGAGAAGATCAGAGGATCTTAGTGGAAATAAATCAAGGAAAAAATGGTCTTGTTTTATTCTCAGTTTAGTGTCCCGTGGCCTGGTAGGCAACGCTCTTGCTTCACACGCTGAATGTCTGTGGTTTGATCCCCGGCAAGGGTGGAAAACATTGGGCGTCTTTCCTTATACATACTGTCACAGTTCACCTAGCAAGCAAGTAGGTACCTGGGTGTTAGTCGACTGGTGTGGGTCGCATCCTGGGGGACAAGATTGAGGACCACAATGGAAATAAGACAGACAGTCCTCGATGACGCACTGACTTTCTAGGGTTATCCTGGGTGGCTAACCCTCCGGGGTTTAAAATCTGAATAAAATTTTATCCCTCTGGGTTAATTATTCAATTAATATCTTCGATTTTTACCCAACGAAGCTATACTTTGTATTTTTTTTGGGGGGGGGGGGGGGGGGGCGGAGGTGGCCTCGTGGCAAAAGCCCTCGTCTCACACCGGTGAGTATCCGGGGTCGATTCCCGGCGAGGGTAGAAACATTGGGCGTGTTTCCTTACACCGATTGTCTATGTTCCCCATCAGTAAAATGGGTACCTGGATGTTAGTGGACTGGTGTGGGTCGCATCCTGAGACAAAATTGACCTAATTTGCCCGAAATGCTCTGTATAACAAGCGGCTTTCTATATAGTAGTATGTCACTGATGTCAACTAGGACTGTATACCTTGTACATGTACTTGTAGAAATAAAGATATTATTATTATTATTCAGCATTCAAGAAACATTGGGAACACCATATCTTAATGACAACATCATTCTTTATAGTTACCAATCAGATTTTAGGAGATCTTACTCAGCCGACACCTTCCTAATTAATATGATGGATTACATGAGAACTGAAATGTCGATAGGGAACCTCACAGGAATGGTAACCTTAGATTGCAAAAAGCCTTCGATACTGTCAGTAAGTAAGTAAGTAAGTAAGTAAGTTTATTCAGGTATACACAAATACAGTTACATAGAATTATCCTAGGATAACCTAGGATAACCCAAAAAAGTCAGACAGAGTGACTCCATTGGGGTCCTTTTACCTTATTATTATAATATAAAGGTTATAATATTTTCTTATTATTCTATAATGAAGATAACATCTTATTATCATACTAAAAAGACTATCTACTACACGAGGGTCATTAAGACTATCTACCATACGAGGGTCATTACTAGGAATAAGGTAAAATTTACACGTATGTTAGATAAAAAATAGAAAATCATTCCCCTCCCTTTCTGTAGCTACATTCATCAGACACCTTTTGGCAGTCTTATTGAACTGGTTCATGCTATGACTGGCTTTGACATGTGCGGGTAGTCTGTTCCATTCCTTTATTGCTGTACAATAAAAGGTGTTTGAAGCCTGGCCAATGACTGTGGGTACTACAAAGTTGTGCTCTCTCCCCCTAGTACTATGATTGCTTTGGTTCCCAACCTTGACAAAATTGACAACAAGATATTCTGGACACTGTTTGTGAGCAATTTTATAAACATGATTTAGCTTCAGTTGTTTTACTCTGTCTTCAACATTCAGCATATCCAACTGCTGTAATTCATCCTGGCCTACATGTTCTCTTGGTCCCAGCCCCAGGATGAATCTTACGATTTTGTTCTGGGTGATTTGCAGTCTATCTTTCAGTTTTTTTTTGTCAAGGCAGAGTACCAAGAAGAGCAAGCATAATCCATATGGCATTGTATAAGGGCTAGACATAGGGTCCTGCGAGCCTCAGTAGGTAGACACTGTGCTTGTCTATACAGGAACTTCAGTCTGGTATTCGCTTTCTTTACTACACTGTTCCCTATCAATTCTCCTGACATGCATGGGTCAAAGGGGATTCCCAAATATTTTACTGATGAAACCAAAGTGATGGGCTCCCCATTACATTGAACATTAAAGTTATTTACCCTTCTCAGTTTATGTTTCGTGCCAAAGAGAATGGCTTCAGTTTTCCCTAGGTGTAATGATAGTTTGTTGTCTACTAACCATTTGCTGCAGGACTCCAGTTCCAGTGTTAAAACATTAGCAATATCTTGTGGGTCTTTACCTGACACTAACAGAGCACTGTCATCTGCATACAGTAGGAGTTTGCACTTGACACTGATAGGCATAGCATTGACATAACATGAGAATAATAAGGGACCCAGAATACTACCTTAGGGAACTCCACATGTTATCGGCAGGGGTTCTGATTCTGTTTTGTTGATTTTGACTATTTGTCTCCTGTTGCTAAGGTAGGACTTAAACCAGTCTACAGAACCTATACCGATAGCTTGAAGTTTATTACATAATATATTGTGGTTGACAGTATCGAAGGCCTTTTGCAGGTCTAAGGTTACCATACCTATGAGGTTCCCCTTTGACATTTCAGTTCTCAGGTAATCCATCAGATTAATAAGGGAGGTGTCGGTTGAGTAGGATCTTCTAAAGCCCGATTGATAGCTATGGAGAATGTTGTTGTCATTAAGGTACTTAACTACTTGAGAATACACCGCCCTCTCTAGAATTTTAGATATTATACTGAGTATACTAACAGGCCTATAGTTGCTTACATCAGACCTACTATTTTTCTTGAAGCTAGGAGTAACTCTGGCCTCCTTGAACCCCTCCGGTACGGTATTAGTGGTGAGTGATAGATTTATTATGTGAGCAATAGGGATTGACAGTTCAGAAGCACCATCTTTTAGGAACTTAGACGGGATGTTATCAGGGTCTGTGCTCTTAGTTGGGTTTAACCTGCTTAGTTCTTTTTGAGTAAAGTCATGAGATACACTTACTAGTTGACAACTGTTTGGGGTTACCCCTTTATTGGTATAGTATGTTTGAAACTTATCAGAGTCTGTGTTAAAGGTATTTGATGCAGCTGGTAGTTTACTTACTAGTGTTGATGCAACAGATGTGTAGTATGAATTAAAGCAATTTGCCACCTTAGATGTTTCATGGCATACCTCATTATCGATAGTGAGTACTATGTTAGACCTATCTACTGGCTTATGGCTATACCCCAAATGTTTTAGTTGTTGCCAGAGCTTTCTGGGGTTATGCTTATACTCTTCAATTTTTGAGCAGTAGTGCTCTGCCTTTGCTCCTTTTATAAGTCTCTGTACTCTGTTCCTCACCCTTTGGAATTCATTTAGTGCTGCAATATCCTGTCTGTTTGCTTTAAATCTTTTTAGCAGCTGGTCTCTGAATTTCATATTATCTAATATCTCAGTATTCATCCAGGGTTCAGTTCTTCGTTTAATCCTAACCACTTTAACTGGTGCAATATTATCAAGGATGGTAGTGAACATTGTTTTGAATTTTTCCCAGGCATCGTTTACGTCCGTGCAACTTGTTATCTCTGTCCAGTCACAATTGTGTAGCCTATTTACCAGTGTTTCTTTACTGTAGTTTCTAGTTGACCTCATTTTTATTGTCCTGTGTAGGCCTATCCTATCCCTAGTGATTTTCCTGGTGCAGTAAATGATGAAATGATCACTAAGACCTGTGGTAATGACGCCTGACTGACTAATGTTCTCAGAGCGGTTACAAAGTATGTGGTCAATTAGGGTGGCTGAGAACTGTGTGATCCGGGTTGTAGTATTAATTAGTTGAGTGTAACTATTTAATCCTAGAATTTGCTTATACCTTTTGCATAGCCCGTTATTTTGCTGCTGAAAACAGACATTGAAGTCGCCCAGTATTATTGTCTCGCAATTGTTTTCAACTCCGGACAAGACTCTGGAAAAGTCTTCTAAGAACTGGTCCTGGGTAGGAGGGCGGTAACTAGTTCCTACTAAGATGGGTTTGGTCTTAGGAAGCAGCACTTCAAACCATAGAATCTCCAGTTTATTGTTATTTAAATCAGGTCTTGGGTTGTAAGCTAAGTCATTTCTAATGTAGGCACATACTCCACCACCCTTTCTGTTCCTATCTAAGCGTTTTATATTGTAACCATCTATTTTGACCTCGTCGTCAGTCACCGTATCATCCAACCAAGATTCAGAGCTGGTTATAACTGCCGCCCTAATTTTGTTAGCTAGAATCCTAATCTCTGCCAATTTAGGAAGAAGTGATCTTGCATTGACATGAATAAAGTGAAGGCCTGTTTTCATAAAACAATCATAATCATCAGTATATGGCAATGGGTCATTTGTATTAAATTTAGGTAAATCAATGTCATCACTGCTAAAGGGTAACTGTGCCAAAGTGCATTTGTTACACACAAAATGAATTCTGGCACCCACCCCTTACACATTTTACATAAGGTGCCTTTTCTGTTTTTTATGCGTACTTTAGTACAGTGTATGCACCTGTTTGGTAGTGTTTGAGATAATAATGGCTGTATTGTCTCACATTGACCTATGTATGCATTACATATGGAGTTAAGGTTATCATTCCTAGCTACTAGACCGTCATTATCACCGCCATTTATCTGTCTGTTTTGCCTCTGCACAATAGTTTGAGGTCCTGGATTAATTTGGAAATCACCACTTAAGAGCGCTACAATAAGAGCTATGTGCCACTGTTTTTGTTTGGGTATGCGGTGTTGCCATACCTTGCGGCGACAGTGACATTTACTTTTCTGATAGGATGGCAACTGTTGGGCTTTTACTGTCCAGGGCGCTGTTACTCCATTCACCTTTTCCAACCCCCATGACTATATATTATGTATATATTATGTATATATTATATATTATGTAAGAAACTTGAAGCTATCGGTATAGGTACCATAGACTGATTTAAGTCCTATCTTAGCAACAGGAAACAAACTGTCAAAATTAACAAAACAGAATCAGAACCCCTGCTGATAGCATGTGGAGTTCCCCCAGGTAGTATTCTGGGTATGGGTGAGATTTTCGTGCGCGGATATGAGAATTTTTTTTTTTATATTTTATTTAAAACTTCATGTACAAATATTAATAGGTACATATATAAAAAAAATGAACAAGGACAACATCAATAAAACAATATATAAACACAAAACAATCCAGGCAACATCTGACAGTCTACTATATACAAGTTTTTATAACATATCACAATTTAAGAAGGAATAAAGTTATAATAACAAAGGCCACAAAATGGCTATAAATAAAACTCCTAAAATTACAACCTCAATACAATAATGCTCCAAGCTTAATGACAATCACCCATAATACCACTCGCAACAAATACACCAGACCTACAATATGCCTTATTAAGAAACCTGTGCTGCAACACAGGTGACCCACCATCCCCCCCCCCCACTCACACACACACATTGAAAACTAACCCTATCACCAACCTGAATAATCATGACATTAATTATCCTCAATTTAGGATTATTATGACACATGTCACTTGAGGAAACATTATTTACAACCATGAATGGTACAGGACTACCAAAATTACAATACCTTAAATAAGAACAATAATAATAGGTAATTACGTCAAAACTGATGCTGGACCACGTTACAAAAAAAAAAAAACAAAAATAACTCAGTGCTTCAAGGAAATAGTGAAAGGAAAACCCTCTCAAGAAAATTCAAATTCAATTGCAATACCAGTGCAAGTGGAACATAATACGCTACCAAAGAAATATACATGTTATATAATTTATAGGTTATACATTAATACATGTTATATATTTAATCTGCTCCTTACACCTTCCCCATCAAGGGAACTAAGCAAAACTTATCTTGCACAACCTCTCATCTGGTCACACACTAGTACCTCCAATCACACCCAACCACATCACTGCATTCCCAAGGAGGTGAGCCCGTTGAAATCCCCTGAACCCCCCCCCCCTTTTACCAACCCACTCACCCCGGCAGTTAAAGCCCCTTATAACGCCAATAAATTCCCTATTGTTTGTCCTCTATAACCCTCAGAAAAATACTCTTCCCACCTTTTCCCAAAAATGTCTCTGTTGCGACACAAAGTTCGATAAAACGTCGCCGCCAAAGTCCTTCTCAGCACATCCCCACCCACCTTCCCCCTCATACCCCATAAAACATATATGTAGTCCACGATGACATGCTAAACCTCTTACCACACTCTCCTCCACACCACTCATATCAAGACTCAACGCTCGCAATACCGCCACACCTTGACCCCCCACCCTCACCACTACCTTACGCATCCATACCCTGATGCACTCCAAACCTTCACAAAAATAGACGACATGATACGCAGTCTCTTCCCCACTGCATCTGCCACACCCCCCACCCTCAATAACCCTCCTATCTCGGAGCATCGCTCCCGTTGGCAAAATCCCATGCAGGAAACGGTACATAACCTCACGCGCCCTAGGTCGTATCCTTAATTTACTAAATCTTCGCCATATTACATCCCATGCATACATGGGGTAGATCCCTTCAACCGGCGCCACTACATGTCTCTCTAACAATTTACACAAAGTTCCCACCTTTACTTTTCCTGGTTCCCTGGCTAACATTAAGGCGCGTAACACTGTCTCGCATTCCTTCATTTCCGCCCCTCCATACCATTTCCTCAGGTGAGCATGTACCTTATCTAGCAGACCCTCCCTCCATCCACCTGCACTCATCACTTCCCTCTTAATAAACACACATTTCACGCGCTTTCTCAAGTCCAACAAACCCAACCCTCCCCTACATACCGGCAATGTCACTACCTCCCTTCGCAACCAGTTGCACCCTGAACCCCACAAAAATTTGAACACCATTCTAAGAATACTCGTGATCGCCGTTCCTGTTAACGGCATCACAGCCGAAACAAACCAGACTTTACTATATAGTAATACATTGATGACAATTACACGTTGCCTAAGGGTTAAATGGTGAGGTCGCAGCATTCCCAACCGTCGCTGCACCTGTTCCACCATCCTATTCGAATTGCTAACCCTTGCAGCACTCAGGTCAGCCTCATACATGACACCGCAGATTTTCAGACTCCCGGTCCTCCGCTGCACAACATCACATCCCCAATCTAATCTCTCTGTCCACTCTCCCAGCCCCATGATCATTGACTTTTCCAGATTTACCTTCATCCCAGTAGCTCTCCCAAAAGTGTGTACAACTTCCCCCAAAAGTCCTAACCGTGTCTCCTCACTTGCCAAAATAGTGGTATCATCAACATAGCCCACCAAACCCGGCCACGGCTTCAGCTCACCATCCCTCCCCCCCGTCCTTAGACGATCCTCCACCATCCTATAAAAGGGATCCTGAACACATGCAAACAATATTTGTGATAAAGGACATCCCTGCCGAAGACCCCGCTCCATGTTGACTCCCCCCCCCACACACCCATTGATTTGCACCCTTACCTTCGCGTTTGAGTACAACGTATCCACCCACCCCACTATTTCTTCGCCAAACCCCTGTCGTAGGAGAATATCCCTCAAAGCCTTTCTTTCCACCCTATCATAAGCCCCTTGCCAATCCAACGCCACCAACGCCCCTCTTTCCCTTTCCATGTCCTCCAGGAACCCCTTGATAATCCCGTGGCCCACGCTCATTGACCTACCAGGTAAACCAAACTGAGACTCAAACACGACCCTCCCCACAACACATTTAAGCCGATTCCCAAGAATTTTCGCAAATAATTTATAATCAGCACAAAGCAATGAAATGGCTCGATAATCCCGAAGGGTACTCTGCTGTTTACCCTTTGGGATCAACACCACCACCGCCGTTGCCTGAGATTCTCCCATCTTACCTCCGTCTTTCATGGCATTCATTAACCTTACTAGGAAACCCCTAAGCAGACCCCAGTGCTGTACATAAAATTCGCTAGGTAAACCATCGATCCCGGGTGCCTTACCCTTCCTCATGTCCATAAGGGCTCTCCATATTTCCCCCTCCTCAATGACCCCACCCAGTGCCTCCCGATCACTCCTCCCCAGTTTGCACGGCACATACTCACATACCTTCCCAAGAACCTCACCATCCACCCCACTACTTTTCCCGTATTCCTCAAACCATCTATCTGCATATGCACTCATCCCCTTGGTGTCCCTTAATACCTGACCCTCTCTAAAACCCCCCACAGAAGATATGACTTGCAAACCTGGTATTGTAGTCGTTCGCTGTCGTACCTTCTGTCCTCGCAGCACACAAGCTGATGGCTTGTCGCCCCAGAGTACTTCGTCTAACCCCGCCTGTACCCGTACAGCTGCAAAACGTTCTTCTTGCAAATCCCATATTCTGTCCTTCAACATGTGTATATCCTCCACCGGGTACACCCCGGCCACCGCCCCCCCTCGTAACAATTCCGTAATCTAGATTCTAAGTAATTTGACAAACCATACCGCAATTGATTAATGCGTTTGCCCTCCCTCACATAAAAATGACGTATTCGTAACTTAGCCACACTATCCCACCATCCTACCACGTCTTCCTCAGTTCTTCTGTCGGCACAGAGCTGTTCCCAAAATATTGCAAACGCTTCCACTCCCTCCCTATCCCCCAAAACCATCGTGTTCAGTTTCCAATAACTTCCCTGCCTATGAGCCAAAGCATCCCATCCCACCTCCACTAATACCGCCCTATGATCGGAAGACACCATCTCTATAGTTTTAAAAGACTCTACCAAAACCCTCTGAGATAAATATAACCTGTCCAAACGAGCCGCATATCCCCTTCTTATAAACGTATGTTCCACCTCCCACAGACCTCCCCCGAAAGCATCACGTAACTGAAGATCTCTAAGCAGGCCCCCCAAGACTGAGGAAAAATATCCCGCTCCTCTGGGTTCCACGTCTGTCTTCTTAATTACACAATTCCAATCCCCCCCCACAATCGCCACAGACGGTAATGTGCGTAGGTAATACACGAGCTCCTCCCGCACAAAATCCATCTTCACTTTCACGTCACTTTCTGCTGGGGCATACACACACACAAATGCCACTCTCTCTCCCATCCACCATCCTTCCACACGTAATACTCTCCCCCCTCCCCCCCCTCTTTCCTATGCAATACAAACGGGCTCGCCTCCCTGATCAACACACCCACTCCTCCTTTTAAACGCTCAGACGGCAACACATAAGCCTGATACCCAGGCACCACTAATTCACGACCAAGCTTAAAATTGTGCTCCTGCACAAAAGCTACGTCAACCTTATACCTATTCAAAAACATCCTGAAGCACTCCCGTTTAACACCATCACACAGACCATTAATATTTATTGTTACACACCTGAGGCCAGTTTAAGGTTTCCTTCCCCGCCTCATGTCAAGATTCTTCCCTTTCAGACCGTTCCCCTGGACTGTGCCTTTGCCACAGATTCCCCCCTCCTTCCCAACCATCCCCCCCCTTCTGTTGTGGCCCTCTCGCAGAGTCACTCTGGGTACCATAACCCCATGTCTTTTTCCCCGGCCTTTGCGCCGGTGTCAGAACATCGTCCGAATCTGACGCTGCTGCCCTTTTCCTTGTAGCTCCCTCAGTTTCCATATCTGAGTCCTGGGAGCCAGCACAATGGACTTCCACCTCTACCACCCTTAATTTGCCTCCATGCCCCTCCATGGCACTCACACTGTCCACCACAGGTGCCACCTGATCCTCCCCTTCCCCACACACACCTTCTGCCCTGATCCCAGGGTCTTGTTCGCTGTAACTCTCCACCTCCGTAGACTGTAACATAGCCTGTATCACCGTCTCCAACTCCTCCTCAATAGCCTTCACTGCTGCGCCCTCCTGTACCTCCTCACTTGACAACTGTACTGTTGATGGGCCAGGTGATTCATGGATCACCACTTCTTCCGATTCCCCAGGAGGAGCCACCACCACTTCACTCCACATGCGACCACGCCCTCCTCCTTGCACCCGTTCTTCTTTAGGCATCGGGTGCTCATGCGCAGGTGCTCCGCCCCTTGCCGGCCCAGAAGCCACTGTTGATGGGCCAGGTGATTCATGGATCACCACTTCTTCCGATTCCACTGGAGGAGCCACTACCTCTTCACTCCACATGCGACCACGCCCTCCTCCTTGCCCCCGTTCTTCCTTAGGCATCGGGTGCTCATGTGCAGGTGCTCTGCCCCTTGCCGGCCCAGGAGCCATACTCCACTTGCCACAGTCTGCCGCCATATGGTCATATTCGCCACACAGTCGGCACGTATGTCTCTGCCCCGCATACGCTACCATTACCTGGGTTCTAAACTCTTCGAGATATACATACGAGGGTATAGGATGCCTAAGCGTCATCTTGAGATTACAAGAACCCTCAGGAAATCCTGTGTAAGCACCTTTTACCCATTTGCCAGGTTGGGCCAGATGTACAGTTCCATAACGTTCGAAAACATTTCGAATATCTACCTCATCAGCCTCAAAAGGCACGTTGCGGAGCTTAACCCACGAATAATGTCGTGATACATCAGTCAACTTGACCCTCACTGCCGGTGTTACGTTAATGCTGACATCTTGGTAACGATCAACCAAAGCCTCGTATACTTGAGCAGTTAGCACTTTCACGAAAATTCTATATACACCGTTCAGTGCCACTCCATATAAATCCTCGTCTCTGATGCCATATGTCTCTCGTATAATTTTGGGCAATAACACATCGACTGACGTAGGCGTTAAAGCCCCACTAATAAGTTCAATGCCCACAGTATTCACTCTCCTGCGCACACCTGGCACCATGTCGCTGACTGAGTAGCTCGTCTGGGAAACAGTAGAGGGGTGCAAAGCACGACCGCACTCTACCTCATCCAGGCAGCGAATGCACAACACCTCCTCGTACCACTGCTGTCAGGTTACTGAGGAGCGTCAGGCAAGGGGGTCTACACGGCCCAAGAGCGATGCAGACAATGGATATGAGAATTAGTCCAATTTTTTTTTCTTTTTGCTGTACGTTTAGAAGTATATATATGTAATGGAATGTGACAAAGTTTCAAGAAGATCGGCCAACAAATAACTGAGAAAAAAAAATTATGACATGGCAGCATCCTGTTACTGTTTGGCGGTACAAGAGGCGCTACGGACACCCCTCACTCGTAGAATACATCTAACCCTAATTTATTATGTTCGAAATAAATGTAAGATAGCTTATCTTCATGCCGAAAAAAAATACATTTGGTACGTTTGTAACACTCACCAAAATATCATCCATTTACCCCTCTACAAAATAAAAAATATTTGAGGTATTCCAAATGTCCGTTTATAATAAATTCAAACATACTTTGCTTTATATTGTCTGTGAAAATCATTTCAGTGTAATCAATAATAATGGCACAGGGTGAAGCAATAGGTCAAAATCTTATTTTCGAGATATTCGAGCAAAGGCGCGAACCACCTCATTACGTAAAAGATATTTCACAAAAATCGTGCTACTTTGGGTGTTTCTGTGCAACATAAGTGATTTCGTATTATTTCCCGTGTATATTATACCGTTTTCTCTAGTGCTAACCAGAGGTAACAGAGAAAACCTCTCATATAGTCAGGAACTGGTGTATATCATTCATCGCGGTCGGCCAGCACCCTCATATTCATATTCACGTAGTTTATTTGGACATAATACATAGTTGTACAAGGTATTATAGTAGTTGAGTGTACATGCCAAAAGCCCCTTGTATGCAGAGCATTATGGGTAGGCTTAAAATTAAAGATTAACAAGCAATGGAAGGTTCAGTGGTAAAAAATTACCGTCAACAATTTAAAATATGAAGTACAAGTGAGTATTTGAAACAATGAAATTTGAACATATCGATATTAAAGCATTATAGTTGTACAAATTTGTCGTATTACAATGTATAACAAACAATATGATCATTTTACTGTATGTTGTCTTGAAGATTTAAGATTTAAATAATTGGGAGAATTATTGGTAATGTTAAATATTGAGTATTGATTATTTAATCTTGGGCGAGTGAGTAGTTTTTTAGAAGAGTCGTAAATTGATTTTCAGGCCTGGTTACTTTATTATGTTCTGGTAATGAATTCCAGATTTTGGGGCCCTTTATGTGCATACAGCTTTTACACAGTGTGATATGGACACGGGGTATATCAAAACGAGATCTGTTTCTTGTGTTATGGTCGTGTGTCCTGTTAAGGTTGGTGAGAAGAAGTTTGAATGGAGGGTTTATGTTTGCGTGTATTGTTCTATGTATGTAGTAGGCACATGCATAAGTGTGGATGTTCTTTTTGGTGAGCAAATTTAGACTTTTGAATAAAGGTGGAGTATGCTGTCGCGAGTGGGAATTTATCATTCTGATGGCAACCTTTTGCTGAGTTATTAGTGGTCTTAGGTGATTTGATATTGATCCCCATGCACAAATTCCATGTGTGAGATTAGGGTAGATGAGTGAATGATACAGTGCAGGGAGAGCTGATTGTGGAACATAGTACCGTATCTTTGATAGAATGCCTACTGTCTTTAAGATTTTCTTGGAAATTTGTTGTATATGTGTCTGGAATTTGAGGCTACTCTCTAGGTGAATTCCTAGGAATTTTCCCTCTGTGAGTCTTGTGATGGGTGATTTATTTAGTGTTATGTTAAGTGGAACATATGCAGCTCTGGCTCCAAACTGAATGAAATAGGTTTTGTCAGTACTTAGGATAAGTTTATTCGTCATCATCCAGGTAGATATTTTCTGCAATTCACCGTTGACAGTGTTGGCGAGTGTGGCTGGGTTTGGGTGTGAGAAGACGTATGTAGTGTCATCTGCAAATAATATGGGTTTGAGTAGCTGTGATGCATTCGGTAGGTCATTGATGTAGATGAGAAAGAGAAGTGGTTCCAGGACACTTCCCTGTGGGACTCCTACTGTGATTGGATGGGTGGAAGAGTTTGCATTACCGAGGTATGACTTTAGGTAGTTGAGGGAGTGGCCTTTTATACCATAGTGTGTTAATTTAGTGTGCAACAATTTATGGTCTACTGTATCAAAAGATTTACGTAAGTCAATGAAAATTCCCAGTGGGACTTCTTTCTTCTCGAGAGCGGTATGTATTAGTTTTGGTATGTGTAAAATAGCATCAGCTGTGCTTTTATTATTCCTGAATCCAAACTGACAGGGGTTTAGTATGTTGTTTGAGATGAGGTAGGAATAGATCCGTCTTTGAATTAATTTTTCAAAGATTTTAGAGAGTAGTGGTAAGTTAGAAATTGGTCTGTAGTTATTCAAGTCAGCTTGATCACCTCCTTTGTGGATCGGGGTAATCTTTGCTATTTTGAGAACTGCTGGGAATGTGGATTTAATGGATTTGTTAAAGAGTGTTGCAATAATTGGTGACAGTACTTGTGAACCTTTTTTGTACGTAAAAGTAGGCAAGTTGTTTATGTTTCCCGCGTTGTTCTTAAGGGTGTTGATGATGAGCAAGACCTCTGTTGGGTTGGTTGGAGCTAGGAATAGTGTATGCGGGTAGGTGCCCGTGAGGTAGTCTAATGGACGGGTGTTTGAGCTTGGGATTTTGCTTGCTAGATTCTTTCCTATGGTGGAAAAGAAAACATTGAGTCTGTCTGCTGTTTCAGTTGGTGGGAGTTGGGGTTAGTCTGATTTTGTTAATTTGATTGTTTTGTTTTTGGATATCCCTTTAGTTCCTAGAATTTCAGAGGGTTTTCCAGGTCTCTTTTATATCACCTTTGATGCTTTGTAATCTGTTTTCTTAATACAATTTTTGTAGACCTTCTTATCAGGCTGGTAAGGGCTGACGAGTAACGTTTAAACTGGTCTCTAGTTATTTGACCCATTTTGTACTGCTTTTCATATTGGTGTTTTGTATTTATGGATTTGAGAATGCTGGGTGTTAGCCAGGGACTGTTCAGTCTCTTTACCTGGAGTTTACCTGGAGAGAGTTTCGGGGGTCAACGCCCCCGCGGCCCGGTCTGTGACCAGGCCTCCTGGTGGATCAGCGCCTGATCAACCAGGCTGTTGCTGCTGGCTGCACGCAAACCAACGTACGAGCCACAGCCCGGCTGATCAGGAACTAACTTTAGGTGCTTGTCCAGTGCCAGCTTGAAGACTGCCAGGGGTCTGTTGGTAATCCCCCTTATGTGTGCTGGGAGGCAGTTGAACAGTCTCGGGCCCCTGACACTTATTGTATGGTCTCTTAACGTGCTAGTGACACCCCTGCTTTTCATTGGGGGGATGGTGCATCGTCTGCCAAGTCTTTTGCTTTCGTAGTGAGTGATTTTCGTGTGCAAGTTCGGTACTAGTCCCTCTAGGATTTTCCAGGTGTATATAATCATGTATCTCTCCCTCCTGCGTTCCAGGGAATACAGGTTTAGAAACCTCAAGCGCTCCCAGTAATTGAGGTGTTTTATCTCCGTTATGCGCGCCGTGAAAGTTCTCTGTACATTTTCTAGGTCGGCAATTTCACCTGCCTTGAAAGGTGCTGTCAGAGTGCAGCAATATTCCAGCCTAGATAGAACAAGTGACCTGAAGAGTGTCATCATGGGCTTGGCCTCCCTAGTTTTGAAGGTTCTCATTATCCATCCTGTCATTTTTCTAGCAGATGCGATTGATACAATGTTATGGTCCTTGAAGTTGAGATCCTCCGACATAATCACTCCCAGGTCTTTGACGTTGGTGTTTCGCTCTATTTTGTGGCCAGAATTTGTTTTGTACTCTGATGAAGATTTAATTTCCTCATGTTTACCATATCTGAGTAATTGAAATTTCTCATCGTTGAACTTCATATTGTTTTCTGCAGCCCACTGAAAGATTTGGTTGATGTCCGCCTGGAGCCTTGCAGTGTCTGCAATGGAAGACACTGTCATGCAGATTCGGGTGTCATCTGCAAAGGAAGACACGGTGCTGTGGCTGACATCCTTGTCTATGTCGGATATGAGGATGAGGAACAAGATGGGAGCTAGTACTGTGCCTTGTGGAACAGAGCTTTTCACCGTAGCTGCCTCGGACTTTACTCTGTTGACGACTACTCTCTGTGTTCTGTTAGTGAGGAAATTATAGATCCATCGACCGACTTTTCCTGTTATTCCTTTAGCGCGCATTTTGTGCGCTATTACGCCATGGTCACACTTGTCGAAAGCTGTGAGCTGTTTAGTTTTTTTTAGGGCAATGCTTGTTATAGAGCTAGTGGCTTCTATTTATAAAATTATTAATACATTCATTAGTGTCTGTATATGTTTCAAGCTCATTATGCCAGTCGATATGATTTAAAGCTGCTGTAAAGTTATTTACAGCTGTTTCGTTATGCAGTCTGAAGGAAACTTTAGTATTGTTTAGGGGCAATTTACCTAGGTTGGTTATGAGAAAGGTTGGGTAGTGGTCTGTGGTGTTGTCTGTGATTATGCCTGATTTTAAAGGGGATATGGTGTCAGTCCAGATGTGGTCCAATAAAGAGATACTTTTCTGGGAGATTCTTGTAGGTTGTGATATTGTTGGTAGCAACAAGCAGTTGCTCATAGTGTTTGTGAATTCAGTTACTTCAGTTACATGTAGTAGATTTATGTGGAAATCTCCTGTTAGTAGTAGGTGGTCTTTATTCATATGCGCATCAGTTATCAAATTCCCTAATTTTTCACTAAAGTGGTAAATGTTTGACTGTGGTACTCTGTAGATGTTTATGACTGTGAGGGGTTTTTGCAGGTCTTTTGCTTTAAATTAAGCTATAATATATTCACCATGCCCATCCCTTATGCAAGAATTATTGATACAGTCAAGTTGATTTGATTTGTATATAGCTGTTCCACCTCCTTGCTGGTCTGACCTACAGTTGTGTATGGCTGTGTATCCAGGAATGGCATAGACATCTGTAGTGTCAGGCTTTAGCCAAGTTTCTGTGAGTGTGATGATTGACATACTGGAATTAAGGGAATTGAGTAATGCTGCAAGGTCATCGTAATGTTTGCTCAAGGATCTGATTTTGTAATTAAAGATAGTTATGTTATTGTTAGCTGTGAGTAATGTCTTAGCTTGGTCTGCTGTATAATAATTACAGTTGCTGTTTGATTCGTGTAAATCATTTAATAAAAGGTTAAAATCTGGATCAATGTTTGTAATCATAAGAATGAGAGTGACTCTACAACCAGGTTTTTGAATAAAGTATTGTGTTGAACTTAATAATTATGGTACTTAACTAGTTTATATTACTAGCTAATGGATTGTTACACTAGTTTTTTAAAAAACAAAAAATAAATGCAGAATTACAGTTTCCTCTTTATAAGGTACAGATTTGATGAATTAATATTGAACTGTTATTGTTTTAGGGATTTATGGAAAATTTTATAGGAGGTTACCTGTATGTACCTCAACATTACATATATACATACAAGTAATCTCATTGGGAGACAACAACCACATTGTTTACCGTAGTCACCCCGTGTAGACAGGTGAGAAAACTTAACCACCCCTGGTCCCTGCAGGTGGTTCCTTCGACCTCACAATCTTATCCATATCTATCCGAGACCAGTATGAATTGGATAGCACCCACAAGTACGGAGCTACTAATTAATTGCGGAGTGTATAGATTATATTAGTTTAACTGAATGAAGGGGAGGGGGGGAGGTTGCACATGTATATATCCATCAAGGAAAAAACACTTGTATATAATACCACCACTTACCAGATATTCTCTGGTGGTCACTTGATGTAGCTGGATCACCCCCAACCTATCCAATTACAACATACCTAACTGGCCTGTATCAGTCTGCTATAACTAGAAGGGTTACTTAACTGTGGGTGATAGATGCTCCTTATTTCCTCCATTCACTATCTCATTTCGATGTCCTGCTACACCGACACGGCTCTTATTCCAGCAGGATGAGGTATCCGTTGGTTTGTCCCGGTTTAGAAGTTGGGACTCCATAAAAACTTCACTATCCTCGGGACAAGAACCATGAGGGCTCCACGTGTTCATTCGGAGTAAGGCGACTTATTTCACTTCACACATTCTCTTAACTTAGTGTTATTATCAGCGATTACATTACAATTCACACGACGATTTAATGTCTCATAATTATTTTGCACATAAGAGGTCACTCCATTAAGATCTGAGACCGATGAGTGATGATTAAATCACGGGTATTTTCCCCAGGACACCCTCCATGGCGTTGCACCAGTCACCACCGGTCCTACCATTATTCACTAATTTTACCACTTTACTACGGTGGTCCCGTAAATCACGTTCCCTCACTCTTCACCAGGAACAGTTACGACACTTCCTATTATGAAGTGAGGCCTATATTAATCCTTAGGCTGCCGTGAACGCCAATTTCCTGGTCCCATGCTTTCCCAGCCTCTTAACTCCATTCCAAACACTCCCGCTCGTGATGCCCTGTCTCGACCTCTCCCCTGCCCATCAGCGCAGGCGCAGAGCTTCCCTGTTGGTTCTAGTCCATTTTCAAATACATTTCCTGACCCACATCAACACATTAAACACCAATTAGGCACTATAGCTTCGGAAATTAAATAATTTCCACAGGATTGACAAAGTTGTAGGTTTTGAATAGATGTTTACTGAACACAATAAAATGAAATAAGAGAAACAGAAGTTTATAACACTAGATTATGTAAGTAATTATAAAATACAATGATTATAATTCTTATTATGGCACAAGTTTAACAATATAATATTGCACTGGTTATCAGTTCTATAATCTTAGTTTACAATAGTAAGCAAGTAATGGTACATTAAAATAAAAAAAAAAGAACTAAAAAGATATAGTGATGAAATATACAAAAGTAAAATTGACTGGTAGTAAATATGGTGTTTAATAAAATTTTAGTAAGTAATAATGACTACAAAAAAATATTAAAAAAATGAAAAGAAAAAAGAAATGTTTATTTCAAGTATTAAATTTTTAAGAACAGTTATTTGGATTCAATATTGCACTGGTAGATATACTAGAGCTTATTTGTCAGTACAAGGTATTTAAGAGTAAGGAACTACACTATGATAGTAAATGTGGTATTAAAACAAGTAATGGTATTTAAAATAATATGTCAAAAATGTTAAGAGTAAATTGGACTGATAGTAAAACTAGTATTAAGTAAATTTTTAAGTAAGTAATAGCAATTAATAGTATTTAAAAATATATGGGGTTGTAAAATGGACAGATAGTATTCATTAAGCAATTATTTAAGCAAGCAATAGCAATTAAGAAAATTACATAGCATAACGTGACTTATTCTTAATAGTAAAATTACATTACTGAGGTAGTTGATTTTTTTATTACTAAGAGATTGTGCTGTGAAATTCGTGCAATAATGGAGCAAAACATACACTACACGTAGACTTTTAGGTTGGACATTGTTTAGTTATTCTCTGTAAGATTAGTAGCCCTGAGAAATCGTGATTATTCTCGTTCGTGATTGTGTACAGTTGACCTACATTTGTTTTCCTAACTAGAATTTTCCCATCCCGTGCATTGGTGTATTGTGTCATTATTCTCCCGCTTAAGTTTTCTGACTCTATACAGGAGGTTCTGACGTTTTTTAGTGAGACACTCGTTTATGTATACCTCTTTCTTTACTTTAATAGATGAAATAATTAAGTCTTTTTTCTTGTCATGTGAGTGGAATCTAAGCACAACACTTTTTCTACCATGGGATCCTTGTAACCTGGCTTCCTTCATTTCTGACTCTGGTACAGTAACTCTTGTTTGGTCTTTTATGATCTGGAGAGTAATTCTTTACTGTTTGTTTGGTTCATATCAATCAATCAAGTTATAGATTACAGTGCAGGGTTTACATATTATAGATTATTGGTTAAAATGTGTGGTTTACATATTATAAAATACTAATTACAGAGAGGACCACTATCATACCTAGCATGACTAGGCGTTTCGGGCAGACTAAGATTAATTCAAACTCTATATTGATACAGGTTATGGAGCATATTGATATTAAGGCTAGGTAACTGTGTTACAGTTTGTAAATTTAGCAATGTGAATGGTTTTGTCTTGGCACGGTACATAGTTTCTATTAAAGCTTTTATACTGCAATATCTCAGGCAAACTTATGACTAATTTAAGATTCATTAGGTAAGAATTTTATTATGTATTTCTATGTTTGCAGTCATTTGGGTGAGTGTAAGTGTAAATTATGGGGAATCACAGATATCGAGAGTAGGTCTAGTTTGTTTTTTATGTATGCATGATACAAGTAAGAGAATAGGTGGTTTTCATGTAGTTAGCTGATGGTGGGTTGTGTCAGGGAGATAAGATGTTTTTTAATGGTAGTTTTGAAAGTGATGATTGTGTCTGCAGTTCTAGAGTTTTCAGGTAGGGTGTTCCAGATTTTAGTTGCCTGGCTGCGGTGGTGTGAGGTGGTGCTGTCACGCCTCTGCTGTCAAACCAGGAGAATTACCATTAGTCAACATGGCGTTCAGTCATAGATGCCGGATCAACACTGTCGGAATTGAGCTTCTCCGAGGGGCAATATCGTCTGTTTCGGCGCAAGTATTACTACCCAAGATCATCAGAGAGACGTATGGCATTCAGGATGGAGAGTTATATGGGGTAGCTTTAAATGGGGCTCACAGAATTTTTGTGAAATTGCTCACAGCAACGGTCTACGAATCGTTGGTCAGTCGTTTTCAGGACGTAAGTCTTCATGCTACGCCAGTCGTTTGCGTGAGGATGATTGACATATCCAGGCATTACACATGGATCAAGCTTCATAACGTTCCCTTCGAGGCGGATGAGGCAGATATTAGAAGAGTTTTTGAGAAATATGGGACAGTTCATTTGGCCCAGCACGGTATGTGGGTGACGGGAATCTATGCGGGTCTGCTGAAGGCACTTTTAACCTAAATATGACATTGCGACACCCCATACCATCTTATGTATACCTACAGGAATTCAGGACACAAGTCATAGTTTTGTATGCCGGGCAAAGACGTACATGCCGCCTATGTGGGGAATATGATCACATAGCAGCGGCGTGTGGGAAGCGGCAAGGAGCGCCTGGCCCAGAGGTGGAGGCATCCGCTCCTGCAACGGAGGAAGCAGGTGGGGAACAACGACGTGAGGGAGGGCGTGGTCGTCTATGGAGCGAGATAGTGGATGAGGCGCATATGGCTGGGGGAGAGGGTGAGGCCCTCGACCAGTTAACTGGCCCAGAGACTCTTCCAGAGGCAAGTGATGAGCAGAAAGTACAGGAGGAAGTGTTGGAAATTGAGGAGGAATTGGCTGAGGTGTTGAAGTTTTTGTCACTGCCTGAGGAGGCGTTTGCACATGAGCGGGTAGTAGACAATGAATTGACGGCTGCGGTGCGTCAACGACAGGAGAACCATATGGACTATGGGATTGATAGCGTGGCAGAGGTGTCACCGGGATCAATGAACCAATGTACAGTGGGAGTTGAGGTCCATTGTGAGGCATCCCCAGACCAAGCTATGGAGGATGTGATCGTTATAAGGAAGAGGGCTGCTGCATCGGATTCAGATGATGTCCTGATGCCAGTGCAGCGGCCTGGGAAGCAGATTTGGGCAGGAGGTGAAGGTAGTGGTGGCCACGACAGGAGGCACCGAAAGAAGGGGGGGGGGAGAGAGGGAAGTGTGAAGGTGACAAGTGGAACTACAAGCTCTGGTGCCCCTGGGAAGAGTGGAGAGAGGAGGCAGGGATGGAAACTTCAAAAGGCCTCAGGTGTATGACAGTAAACGTTAACGGTTTGTGTAATAGTGTAAAGGGAGAATGGTTTAGAACGTTTCTGAATAAATCTAGAGTGGATGTTGTGTTCCTTCAGGAGCAAAATTTTAAGGAGGGTAGGGTGTTAGAGGTGGCAGGGTTTCAGGTGGCAACCCCTACCATCTGCCCGTTTAAAAGGAGGTGTGGATATATTAATTAGGGGGGCGAGCCCATTTGTTTTGTAGAGAAGTGATGGGGGGGAGGGTGTTGCACGTGGATGGTTGGTGGATGGGCAAGTGTGTGTCCTTTGTAAACGTGTATGTGCCTGCAGAGAATAACATACAGGTGAAACAGGAGTTTGTGTGTGAAGACCTTGTGTTTTTCTTACGTGCATTACCGGAGGTGGCACTAGTAGGAGGCGACTGGAATTGCGTTATGAGGAGGGCCGATGTGGAACCGAAAGGGGCAGGATATGTGTCTGTGACCCTAAGAGATTTAATGAGGGATATTCGGTTATGGGACGCATTTGAGGGGGGAGGGGGAGACAGAGCATACGTTTGTTAGGAGAGGGTATGCAGCGAGGTTAGACAGAGTGTATCTTTCTCAAGGGGTTGTAGTACAATCTTTCAAAACTGTTGAGGTAGCATTGTCGGATCATAGAGCATTGGTGGTGGAGGTAGGGTGGGAGGCGCTTGCGGAAATATACAGGAGTTACGGGAAATTAAACATAAGTGTGTTGAGTGATGAGGAGGGGCTAGAGGGATTTTCTGTCCTATGGAAGGAGCTTAGTGAGGACGCACAGGGGGTGGAAGATGTCGTGAAATGGTGGGATTGTGTCGCTAAGGAAAGGATTAGGAAATATTACGTGAGGGAGGGTAAATGTATAAATAACTTAAAATATGGACTTTCAAACTATTTAGAGGATAGGTTAAGTCCTATCTTAGCAACAGGGAACAAATTGTCAAAATCAACCAAACAGAATCAGAGCCCCTGCCGATAGCATGTAGAGTTCCCCAAGGTAGTATTCTGGGTACCTTATTATTTCTGTTATGTAAATGATGTGCCCATCAGTGTCAAATGCAAACTCCTACTCTATGCAGATGACAGTGCTCTGTTAGTGTCAGGTAAAGACCCACAAAATATAGCTAATGTAATAACACTGGAACTGGAGTCCTGCAGCAAATGGTTAGTAGACAAACTATCGTTACACCTCGGGAAAACGGAAGCCATACTTTTTGGCACGAAACATACCTGGTCAAGTTCTGGAGAGAGTTCCGGGGGTCAGCGCCCCCGCGGCCCGGTCTGTGACCAGGCCTCCTGATGGATCAGAGCCTGATCAACCAGGCTGTTGCTGCTGGCTGCACGCAATCCAACATACGAGCCACAGCTCGGCTGGTCAGGTACCGACTTTAGGTGCTTATCCAGTGCCTGCTTGAAAACAGCCAGGGGTCTATTGGTAATCCCCCTTATGTATGCTGGGAGGCAGTTGAACAGTCTCGGGCCCCTGACATTTATTTTAGTGTCTCTTAACGTGCTAGTGACACCCCTGCTTTTAATTGAGGGGATGTTGCATCGTCTGCCGAGTCTTTTGCTTTCGTTGTGAGTGATTTTCGTGTGCAAGTTCGGTACTAGTCCCTCTAGGATTTTCCAGGTGTATATAATCATGTATCTCTCCCGCCTGCGTTCCAGGGAGTACAGGTTCAGGAACTTCAAGCGCTCCCAGTAATTGAGGTGTTTTATCTCCGTTATGAGTGCCGTGAAGGTTCTCTGTACATTTTTCTAGGTCAGCAATTTCACCTGCCTTGAAAGGTGCTGTTAGTGTGCAGCAATATTCCAGCCTAGATAGAACAAGCGACCTGAAGAGTGTCATTATGGGCTTGGCATCCCTAGTTTTGAAGGTTCTCATTATCCATCCTGTTATTTTTCTAGCAGATGCGATTGATACAATGTTATGGTCCTTGAAGGTGAGATCCTCCGGCATGATCACTCCCAGGTCTTTGACATTGGTTTTTCGCTCTATTTTGTGGCCAGAATTTGTTTTGTACTCTGATGAAGCTTTAATTTCCTCATGTTTACCATATCGGAGTAATTGAAATTTCTCATCGTTGAATTTCATATTGTTTTCTACAGCCCATTGAAAGATTTGGTTGATGTCCGCCTGGAGCCTTGCAGTGTCTTCAATGGAAGACACTGTCATGCAGATTCGGGTGTCATCTGCAAAGGAAGACACGGTGCTGTAGCTTACATCCTTGTCTATGTCAGATATGAGGATGAGAAACAAGATGGGAGCGAGTACTGTGCCTTGTGGAACAGAGCTGTTCACCGTAACCGCCTCAGACTTCACTCTGTTGACTACTACTCTTTGTGTTCTGTTTGCGAGGAAATTGTAAATCCATCTACCAACTTTTCCTGTTATTCCTTAAGTACGCATTTTGTGCGCTATTACGCCATGGTCACACTTGTTGAAGGCTTTTGCTTCACTTTTCAAACTTTTCGAATGTAGAACTAGCTCCTGGGATGGATTAAGTTCGAAATTTTAGGTTCCACTGTATGTCAATGATGTCAGCTAGACCTGTATACCACGTACATGTATTTGTAGAAATAAAGATTATTATTACATCTGCATTCTTTTTGCCTTGTAGTGCATCTAGGACCTTGTCGTAGTGATCCAGTATTTGAGACAGACAGGAGCGACCTGCTCTAAACCCATGTTGCCCTGGGTCATGTAATTTATGGTATCTATATGGGTGGCGATCTTGCTTCTTAGGACCCTTTCAAAGATTTTTATGATTTGGGATGTTAGTGCTATAGGTCTGTAGTTCTTTGCTATTGCTTTACTGCCCCCTTTGTGGAGTGGGGCTATGTCTGTTGTTTTTAGTAACTGTGGGGCGACCCCAGTGTCCATGCTCCCTCTCCATAGGATGGTAAACGCTCGTGATAGGGGCTTCTTGCAGTTCTTGATGAGCACGGAGTTCCACGAGTCTGAGAAACGAAAAGAATTTTAATGTCCGGTGTAATGGGGAACCCATCACTTCAGTTTCCTCAGTAAAATATCTGGGAATCCCCTATGACCCATGCATGTCAGGAGAATTGATAGGAAACAGTGTAGTAAAGAAAGCGAATGCGAGACTGAAGTTTCTCTACAGACAAGCACAGTGTCTACCTACTGAGGCTCGCAGACCCTATGTCTAGCCCTTATACAGCGTCATATGGACTAAGCTTGCTCTTCATGGTACTCTGCCTTGACAAAAAACTGAAAGATAAACTGCAACCCAGAACAAAATGGTAAGATTCATCCTGGGCCTGGGTCCAAGAGAACATGTAAGCCAGGATGAATTACAACAACTGGATATGCTGACTGTTGAAGACAGAGTAAAACAACTGAAGCTAAGTGTATAAAATTGCTCACAGTGTCCAGAATATATTGCTGTTAATTTTGCCAAGGCTGGGAGCCAAAGCAATCATAGTACTAGGGGGAGAGAGCACAACTTTGTAGTACCCACAGTCAGTGGCCAGGCTTCAAACACCTTTTATTGTACAGCAATAAAGGAATGGAACAGATTGCCTGTACATGTCAAAGCCAGTCATAGCATGAACCAGTTCAAGAAGACTGCCAAAAGGTGTTTGATGAATGTAGCGACAGAAAGGGAGGAGAATGATTTTTTATTTTTTTTATCTAAGACACATTTTATCTTATTTCTAGTATATCTCCTTGTGAAGGCTTACTCAGCCCTGTAACAACTTCAGACAGTATTACCAAGGCTGGCTTCTCCTCAGGAAAATTAATGAATAGAAAGAGAGATAATAATTCACAAAGATAAACACTTTATTTACTAAAGCAAACATAAAACAAGGAAACATGGAAGGTATATCCTATTTGAAAGAAAAATGAAAATTGAAATGAAAAAAATAACATTTGAACTCAATGCTAATATATATATTGATATCGAGGTGTCTGGTGTTGGTGACACTGCGTGTTGTTGAAATCGTAGCCGTTGCTGATGATGTGGGGGGGGGGTTGCAGGTGTTGGTGACAACCCACTGGCTCGTTCTTCACAGTCTATAACCGTGAATAATTAGTCCAGATGACAGGAAAGCAGGTTCGTTACCATTGCTCTGATGAGGGGTTATGTCCTGCGTCTATATGTAACAGGTAGATAGATCCAATATGGGACGTCTCCAGGACTTTAGTCCATCTCCATCAATTCTTCTCGTTGGTTGGCAGGTGACCCAATCTGTCATTCCAAGCTGTAAAGAGAGTCAGGTTACCCACTGCTTAAGAAATCACTCTCCATGATAAGTACAATACCTAAAAGACGTGGTGATTATTAAAATATTTATGAGATATCAAGGCTGAAGGGACTAAGTTTATTATTGGTCAAAAGTGAAGCTTTCAACCAATAAGTCCACTAAAATATGAGCAGGTGTGTACTTACAGTAGTGCTGGGAGCTGTGAGTCGAGTGATTACTGTTTGTCCGGAGCCCTACACGTCACCTTTCGGGGGGGGGGAAAGGAAGGGGGGGGATAGCTGGAGCTAGACTTACCCTACCTTAACAAGCAGCCGGCAATCTAACTATCACTTTCGGGGTGGGGGAAAAAGGGGGGGGGATAGCAGGAGCTAGATTTCCCCTACCTTAACAAGTAGCCAGTAATCAAACTATTGTTACCATATACTTGCTCGATACTCCTATCTGTTGAACTTTTCCCTCACACTCCTTTATAGTATAATAATAAGGTATTATCTCCTTTATAGTATAATAATAAGGTATTATCTCCTTTATACTATAATAATAAGGTACTATCTCCTTTATAGTATAATAAAGTATTATAACTCATTTCGTCTCTCAACCTTTGAGTAGTGAGGACGTGCGCTACTGCTGCCCCTGGCGTTGATTAGTGGCAGTTATATTTTCACAGCATGGTGCAGGCCAGCCGGAGACGCATAAACACAGTCTGTGTTGAGCTTATCCATGGGGCTGTGACAGGAACTTCTATGGACCTGCTACTACCTGCAATCATACGAGATACATATGGTATTGCTAACGAGGAGATATGTGGAGTAGTGCTGAATGGCACGACGAGGATCTTTGTCAAGTTTAACTTGGCAAGTGTGTATGAGGCGGTGGTGGACAAGTACCAGGAGGTTACTTTGACAGTTAACTCCACTGTGACCGTGCGACTTCACAACGTTTCTCACCATTACACATGGGTTAAGATTAGAAATGTGCTATTCGAGGTGGATGATTCTGACATCCGTCTTGCGATGGGCAAATATGGTACAGTACATATGGCCACTGTTGGGAAGTGGGCTACTGGGCCATACGCAGGGATACCCGAAGGAACGTATTCTGTGAAGATGACGTTACGTTACCCTATTCCGTCGTACGTAGTGCTGCCAGAATTTCGGACCCAGGTGTTTGTGACATATGCTGGGCAATGCCGGACCTGTCGGTTGTGTGGGTCATATGATCACCTAGCGGCTCTGTGTGGAAGGAGGCGTGGCAACATGGAACAACGGCAACGACATACGGCAGTAGAGAAGGGTGAGGAGCAAGATTTGCCTTATGTGACTCTGCCTACACAAGGTGGGTCCTGGAGTGAGGAGGTCGAGAGAGCGGAGGAGATGGAGTCAGCAGGTGTGACGAGGGGGGGACACCCCTTCATTGAACGCAGCTCAGGTGTTGGAAGAGAACACCCCAAATGCGAGTGATAGCGATGTGGAAGACTCGTTAGCCTTGGCTTTAAATGTGTTATTGGCTGACAAGAGTATTGGGAAGGTTGGGAGTCCATATCTAGTTCTTGGGTCTGCTGTGGATCAGGGCATGGAACAGGATCTGCGGTCTGCGCAGTGTGATAAGAATGTCTTGATGCAAGCAGTGGAGATGGAGGTCCACCGGGACAATGTAACAGACGACATGATACAAGGAGAGGGAGCATCATGGAAGCACGCTGCTGCGCTATCTGACTCCGAGGACGTGATCACGCCTGCTCAGCGCACTGGCAAAATGTCCTGGGCGGAAGTTACGCAGAGAGGACACAGCGGCCCTAAGGGGCAGGAGTTGGTTAAGAGCGTTTCTAAAGGGGGGGAGAGGGACCGAGGTGTCACGAAACGATCTGGTGACAAGACAGTACCAGGGTCAAGAAGGAAAACCACTCTGTAAGCTTCAAGTGCATGACATTGAACATTAATGGATTGAGATCAGAGAGAAAGTGTGTATGGGTTAGTGAATATTTGGTGCGTAATAGTGTTGATGTGGTGTTCGTACAGGAACACAACTACAGACCAGGCTATGAGTTGAAGGTGAATGGGTATAATGTGTATGTGGAGCACGCGATAAGGTTGAAAGGAGGAGTTGCCATCCTGGTAAAGGAAACTAGCCCGTTCGTAGTGAGGCATTGTGAGGGTAGGGAGGGGAGGGTGATTCGTGTAGATGGGTGGTGGGGTAGGGTACAGATGAGTTTAGTGTGTGTGTATGGTTCGGCAGAGGGAGATGTGTGTATTAAGAATAAATTTGTGAAGGATGTTCTAGTATATTATTTGCGTGCTTTGCTGGGTGTAGCTGTAATTGGTGGTGATTGGAATTGTGTGATAAGGCGTAAGGATGTGGAATCTAGAGGAGCAGGGTATTGTTCGGGGATTTTGGGGGAATTATTAAATGGGGTGGGGTTAATGGACGTTGGGGGGGTGGGGTTGTAGAAAATACTTTTGTTAGACGTGGATATGCAGCTAGACTGGATCGCTTGTACGTGCCCCGAACAGTAATAGTGAGCAGAGTGTGTGTGGTGGACGTGGGTTTTTCGGATCACAGAGGAGTAATGGTGGACCTAGAATGGGAGGGATTGCCTAGAAGGGGTCAAGGTTTTTGGAAGTTAATTGTGAAGCTTTTGCAGGGTGAGGAATGTCGTCAGTCTTTTGCGCAATTGTGGGAACAGTTGGTGGATGAGGCGCTGGGGGATGATGAACTGGTAAATTGGTGGGATTCGGTGGCTAAAAATCGTATCAGAGAATATTATATTTGTCGTGGGAGGGAATATAATCGGTTAAAGTATGGGTTTCAAAGATATCTTGAAGGGCAGCTGCGTGACTGTTATGCGTGAGGAGGAGCAAGCTATCCAGTGCAGGACACTGAGGGTTTAAAGGAGAGTATTAGGGTATTGCAAAACGAGCGTTTTGATGGTGCGCGAATTAGGGGAGGATTGGAAGAAGTGCTATGGGGTGATCGGCCGTCGGCTTGCGTGTTAAGAGGCCAGAGAAAGAGAGTGATGACGGAGATGATGGGGTTAAATGTACATGTAGGGATGGAAGGGTATAGAGCGGGTCAAGCATTGGTAACGATATGTAGACGCTTGGTTTAAGTCATATATGCAAAGCGTGGGCATCTGTGAAGTGGCATTGGGGGAAATGGGAGAGTATGTGGAGTGTCAGCTTGATGGTCAAGATCGGGTGGCATTAGGTGGGCCGATTACGGAGTGTGAGATTTGGCAGGCGTTGTCAGGAGTGAGCTTGGGAAAGGCGCCGGGTATAGACGGACTGCCAGATGATTTCTACGTAAAGAATTGGGGGGTTCTGAGGCGTTTTTTAGTAAGGCTGTTTAACATACTTAAGGCAGCTGAGGTAATGGGAGAGCATCAACGGACGGCCATTGTGGTGTTGGTACCGAAAGGGGAGCAGTCAATGGTAATGGATTATCGGGCACTTTCACTTATGTGTGGAGATTATAAGTTGTTCGCGAGAATATTAGGGAACAGAATCAAGAGGGTAATAGGCAAGGTAATTGATAGGGGGCAATATGGGGTGCCAGGAAGGTCGATGTATGAAGGGCATGGCATGATTCGAGAATTTATAGAGAAACGGGAGTTGGGTGATGGAGGTGTATTGGTGTTAGATTGGAAGGCTGCTTATGATAGTGTGGAAAGGGAAGCGTTATGGAGGTTCATGTGTTGGCAAGGTTTTGGGGAAGAAATAATATCTTGGGCAAAATTATTGTATCAGGGGGCGTCGATGAGGGTGCAGGTTAACGGGAGGCTAGGAGTTAAAATACAGATGCGACGGGGACTGCGCCAAGGCTGCCCATTATCACAAATATTGTTTGCATGTATACAGGATCCATTTTATAGGGCCATTCGTAGGAGGTGGGAAGGGTACTGACCGGGGGGAGGGGGGGCTGGTATCGTAGGTTATGTGGATGACACGACTGTTTTGGTGAGAGGTAATAGGGACTTGCTTAGGGTGGGTAAGGTGGTGGATGTGTTTGGGGAGGCTTCAGGGATGAAAATTAATGTTGAGAAGACTAAGTTTTTAGACCTAAGGGATAGTACAAATGGGGATGAGGTGGTAGAGGGTGGGTGGAAGGTGGTGGATCAACTAATGATATGTGGGATAATTTATGTGAGAAATACACGGGTGGCTCAAGAGGTGAATTCGGTGCGAATAGTGGATGGAGTATTGAAAAGACTTGGTGGTTTGAGGGCGGCGCAACTAACGCTGCATCAAAGAGTAATAGTGACGAACGTGCTATTGTACAGCAAGTTATGGCATGTCGTTGTCATGTACCCGCTGATGAGACGTGAGGTGAAACGTTTACAACATGGGATTTTTAGGTTTATATGGGGATCGGGCTGCGAATGGTTAAGTAGAGCGGTGTTAACACTTCCGGTCAGTCGGGGAGGGCTGGGACTTTTACCTCTGGAAAAAAGGATGATGAGCGTGTACCTAAAACGAAGTTATATAAGGGAGGGGGGCAGGAGGGGAGGTAGGCTTGTGAGAGTACGTAAGGATATGCAACGGTGGTGGGGGGGTAGGGATTTAATAGTTGGTGAGGCCATGTTGAGGTTATTAATGACAGTGAGGGATCCGTCGTGTTTAAATTGCGGGTCCTCGAAGGAGTGGAAGGTAGGTCAGTGGTGGCTGCTGTTGAAGGGGCATACCCTATGTATGCGTGGAACGAAATATGGACACGTCTAAAACAATTACGTGTAAAACCGGGTGTTCGGGAGGTAATGTTTAGATTTTTACATGGGATTTTGCTGTCTGGGGTTGTCCTATTCAATAGGAGGATAAGGGAGGGAGGGGAATGTAGAGCGTGTGGAAGCATGGAGACAATTTTTCAAGCGGTATATTTTTTGTGACTGTATAGAAGTTGTGCGGGTCTGGTTAGGAAAGGTGTTTAGGTTAGTGGGTGGGGGAGGGTTACAGGTGTTGCGGGCTTTAAGTTTGGATATAGGTGGGGTGAGTAAGATGGTGTAGAATGCAGTGGCGTATTTGGTCACGGATTTTATATATACATCATGGGCCATAAGGGAGGTGGGCGTGGATGAAAGGATAAAGGTGTTAGCTGCGACATTTTACAGAACTAAGTGTCGTAATAGGGAAATTTATGGAGGGAGTTGGGAGACTGCTTTTACTGAGGGCTATCGGAGTTTTAGGTTGAGGGATTTATGGGATTTACGTGCAATGTAAGGGGTCGCGGCGGGCTGGCTTCCCGATAAGGACAGTGTGAAAGGGTTTAGTGTGGAAGAGAATGAATATAGTACTGAGACATAAGTGCCTTTGACTGTGTGATGAGCGGGTTGTGTGTTGTGAACGATGCAAGTTCTTCAATTTAATTAGTAATTATGTAATTGACAAAGGACGACAGATGTCGTAATGTGATGGAATATTATATATCTGAAACGAAATTATTGGTATGTGTGTAATGAAATGACAATGTGGGTGAACTGTGTGAATGCGAAATATATATATACACATGAAGTATTGCGTGTGGTAGGAAGGCTTCAGTATTTATCGACGTGTGAAGGTCATGCACTGTTATGTATTATGCTAACAGACTTACATCTTAGTAGTGGTTTTAATGATATGGGCGAAATATTTTTAGAAAGCTTGACTCATCCTGTTTTCTTATTACATATTGTTTTTTTCATGAGAGCTCTATAGAGCCCGTATGTTTAGGTTACCGTTGAGTTGATATATATTATAGGGTAATTGATGGATAACATAGGATTAGGGTTTTGTTTGTTTCACTGGTTGTGTTGTAATAAGTAAGTAAGTAAGTAAGTTTATTCAGATATACACAAATACAGTTACATAGAATTATCATACATAGCAGCATATGTGTAGAGAACCTGGGATAACCCAAAAAAGTCAGACAGAGTGACTTATTTCCATTGGGGTCCTTTTACCTTATTATTATAATATAAAGGTTATAATATTTTCTTATTATTCTATAATGAAGATAACATCTTATTATCATACTAAAAAGACTACTACACGAGGGTCATTAAGACTTTCTACAATACGAGGGTCATTACTAGGAATAAGGTCAAATTTACACGTACGTTAGATAAAGAATAGAAAATCATTCCCCTCCCTTTCTGTAGCTACATTCATCAGACACCTTTTGGCACTCTTCTTGAACTGGTTCATGCTATGACTGGCTTTGACATGTGCGGGTAGTCTGTTCCATTCCTTTATTGCTGTACAATAAAAGGTGTTTGAAGCCTGGCCAATGACTGTGGGTACTACAAAGTTGTGCTCTCTCCCCCTAGTACTATGATTGCTCTGGTTCCCAACCTTGACAAAATTGACAGCAAGATATTCTGGACACTGTGTTATGCTGCTGTAGAAAAGGAAGCCCAGGCCATCATAGAAGCAGTTCGCCACTGGAGGCATTATTTAACTGGTAGACATTTCACCATAAGGACTGACCAACGGTCCGTGATGTATATGTTCGACAAGAGGCACAAAAGTAGGATAAAGAATGACAAGATATTACGCTGGAGGATGGAACTATCGTGTTATGACTTTGATATTCTGTACCGACCGGGTCAAGAGAACATCTCACCTGATGCATTCTCTAGGTCCCACTGTGGAGCAGCATGTCATGATTTGCAATCACTCTCAGCTCTCCACGAGGCTTTGTGTCACCCAGGAGTTACACGCCTGTACCATTTTGTCAAATCAAAGAACATGCCCTACTCAGTGGAAGATGTGCGACAAGTGATCAGAGCATGCAGAGTATGTGCAGAGTGCAAGCCAAACTTTCATCAGCCAGAGAAGACTCATCTCATAAAATCCACCCAGCCTTTCGAAAGATTGAATATAGATTTCAAAGGACCTCTACCAAGCACAAATCAGAATAGGTATTTCCTTAACATAGTAGATGAATATTCAAGGTTTCCCTTTGTATTCCCCTGTGCAAATATGGCTGCTTCAACTGTTATTAGTTGTCTTTCACAGTTGTTCTCTATTTTTGGTATGCCAGCTTATATCCATTCAGACAGGGGATCCTCGTTCATGAGTAACGAACTTCAGGAGTTTTTGGCTAGTAAAGGTATTGCCTGCAGCAGAACAACAAGCTACAACCCTCAAGGCAATGGTCAAGTGGAGCGGTTCAATGGTACTATATGGAAGGCAGTTACAATGACATTAAAGTCGCGCAATCTACCTGTTCAACACTGGCAAACTGTCCTACCTGATGCTCTTCACTCTATTAGATCACTGCTGTGCACAGCTACTAATGCAACCCCTCATGAAAGACTCCTCAACTATTCACGTCGTTCCTCTATGGGAGCCTCCGTGCCCACTTGGTTATGTCATCCTGGACCCGTTCTCCTGAAGAGTCACCGTAGGATGAACAAGACGGATCCTTTAGTGGAAGAGGTAGAGCTCCTGCAAGCTAATCCACATTACGCCCACATTCGCTACCAAAATGGTGAAGAGACTACAGTATCTACAAGACATTTAGCCCCAGTTGAAATCCCTATTAGTGTGGAATCTCAAGATACACCAATAGATGTGAAAGATGCTTCGTTTTCTCCTGGAAAGCCCCTTGAGACTACCCCTATGGAAATAGAGGATTCTGCTCCAGCAGTTAATCAAACCCCGCTGGAAAATATCGAACCTGGTGAAGAGGCTCAAGGGCTACGAAGGTCGGGACGTGTACGTCGCCCACCTAACAGTTTGGGAGATTACTGTCTCTGATATTTTAGAAGGGGGAGATTGTAGTGATACTGGTCCTGTGGGGAGCAGCAGCAGGATAATACTGCACCACCTCTAGGGGCCCTTAACAACAACAACAGTTTGGTGTGTGTCATGGGCACCAACACATGGTGTGTGATTCTCTCCTACTTTATCCATTTATAAGCGATGCAGATTACATGGTGAGTTTAAATATGTGGCCTGTAGTTATAACTTTTCTCTTGACATATGCAAGACATCACCATCCCTGTAGAAGCCATTATTAGATGTACTAGTCATTATATTTTGTTGTTGCAGAAGTACTATGAAGATTCTATGTTCAATAAAGCCTAGAGATAAGGCCTGTGTTTCTATCACAACACACTGTTTGTGAGCAATTTTATAAACATGATTTAGCTTCAGTTATGTATATATTTATACCTTCCTCGAGAAGGTGATATGTTTGGGTGTTTAGTAGATATATGTTGTACATGAATCATGTAGAATTGATTTTTATATTATATCAATACACTGAGTTATACTGAACGTATCATGTTGTTCAATATGGAATAATGCAAGCATTTCATACAATATACAGTTACATATAAAGATTGTTACGTGTCAGGTGGCTTGACATGCAAAAAAAGGGGGGGGGGTTAGTGTTTTCAGAATGTAAGGTGTACATTCCGTGGCAGGATGTACAATCAGGAATTAGATGTACTTGCCAAGGAGTCTTGAGGTTAGATTTAGTGTTCCAGGCATAATGTCATTACTTCAAGGATTGGAATGGTCATTGTTTACTGTACAGATTTGTGTATTTCAGATGTAATATGTTAATTGGAAAGTACATGTATTATGCAGAATTTTTCACCACTGTTTTCACTATGTAATTTGTCGTTTACTTTTATGTACTATGTATGTCTTTTAAATAAAATATAAAAAAAAATAATGAAGTATTATCTCCTTAATAGTATAATAATAAGGTATTAAAAGGACCCCAATGGAAATAAGTCACTTTGTCTTACTTTTTTTGGGTTATCCCAGGTTCTCTACACATATGCTGCCATGTATGACAATCTATGTAACTGTATTTGTGTATACCTGGATAAACTTACTTACCATGAAAGTTTAGCAGAGTTAACCACATCATTTATCTAAAGAAAACTCACAGTACTCTCTTTGAGAGTAACTATAATAATAATAATAATAATAATAATAACATTTATTTCTATAAGTACATGTACAAGGTATACAGACGTAGCTCACATCAGAAACATACCAAGGTGCCCCGTGGCTTGGTGGGTAAAGTGAGGGTCCAGGTTCGACTCCGGACCATTACACGTAACAGTTAATATTTGCACCAATAACTCATTATAGTTGTGGACGTGTGAATTGCTCATTAATCTATAATTTGTTCATGATTGTAGCCATGTATAAACTTAAGTAAATTTACTTACATGATTCATTACCTTTGTAACTTGTGAGTTCATTACCTTTGTACCTTGTTCAGCTTTCAAAACTTTGGGGCCCAGTCCCTGGACCCATTATGTACCTCTGTAATGTTTTGACTACCACCCACAGGATGGGTATGGGGTGCATAATAAACGTATTAAACTAAACTGTTAAACTAACCGTCCTCCAGGCTGAACTCTATGCCATCTAACAAGCTCTGCAGCATGCAATTGCAGATCAGAATCCCCCCGTCATCTATGTTGAGTCCGAGTCATCAGTCCAGACAGTTATGCACAGGGAGCCAAGGGACAATTACATACAACACAGAGATTGATCATCAATTGAAGACGCAAGACTGTCAACATCATCAGGAGATTCATAAGGATTATTGACTGGATGAAGATTGGAAAACAGTGTGTGTTGTGTTCACAAATCTGTGTTTACGCACAGATTAGCGTCATTCCTGGTGATCCTTGGACTGTGTTCAGTGCTTCAGAGCAGTGAGCCACGAGAGGGTGGCTACGGGCCCTGACTGGGGCTCTGAGCCTCACAGCTCTGCACCCAGTGTGGGCGGCTGTGAGGTCACAGGCAGCAGCTCTGCTGCTGGCTCTGTCCCCACACCTACAGTCACCATGACAGATCCAGGAGAGCGGCCTAAACGTTCCTTGGAATGCGGGGACGAGTTGGAGGACGACGTGGGGCAGGTGGGAGCCCCCACCAAGAAGGCCAAGGATGCAGTGGAGACTACTGTATCTACCAATCTGCCACTAGGTCCGTCGGCAGCCCCTACCCAAGAAGACTTGCACCCCCAGATGGCCATAGGGGTCGTGGAAGGAAGCCAGGAGGATGTAGCTCCTCAACTGGCAAGGATGGAGCCATCCCAGGTCCCTACACCAGTTGCGTCGGCCTCCACAGTGGACGGGGACTGGCTGACCCCACGTGGAAGGAGGAGTTCCCGCTCAGCTCGGGCACAAGCAACCAGGGCCTTCAACAAATTCAAGGTTCCCAACTACGGGTTTGTAAGGTATCTGGAAGGTCTACCCCACCTCAAGTTCTGCTGTGAGTTCACTCTCAGGAACGAGGTTCTGTTCATTCCTCGGGACGAAGACTCTTACGAGGAGTTGAAGGGGCTGGTTGTGACCCATCCCAGCATGGTGGAACTGGTTGCTTCGGAGAAGGTGTACAAGGGGGTGCTCTTACACGTCCCTGTGCCCCTCCCACTGGATCCCATTTTGGAAGTGCCCAATATTGTCAAGGCGGAGCGACTCACTGCAACGGTGAACAAGGTGCCCACCCGCCAGGTGCTGATCCACCACAAAGGTCCACTTCCCACGCACCTGGACCTTTGGGTCTGGGGAAGATTCAAGACCCGACCATACCTGTCAGGCCCAGTACAATGCTTCAACTGTCAGGGGTTCAATCATATTGCAGCCACCTGCCAGCGAGAGAAGTGTGGTGTGTGCAGCAAGGCACACGACTCGAAGGACTGCATTGCAATCCTCAAACAGCCAAATGGCGAAGCCCTTCGGCCAGAGCCCAACTGTGCCAACTGCTCAAAGAGGCACCATGCCTGGAACCGGAGCTGTCCTGTGATGGTGCAGCACTGGCAGCAGGTTCGTCATTGGAACGACCCGACAGCCCCGATGCCACCCAGCCTTGGATCCGCCCAGCAACAGTCAGCATGGGCTCCAATCACGGTTCCCCGGATACCGCAGGAGGGCAATACCAGCGAGTTCCCAGCACTGGGCTCCCAGCGGTGGCATCAGGGGGCAGGCACTGGTTTGCAGCAGCGCGGTCAACTGCGGGGTCAGATGGCAAGGTGGCCAAGAAGACAGAATCATTGGAAAAAACAGCCACAGGTCAGGCACACTGCCCAGTAGGTCCCAGCTGGGCACCAACATTCCTTGCCATACCGCCAGCAGGCCTCTTCCCAAGGGCAGGCCCCCTACTGTGAGCGGCCAGAGTCAGGCAGAGGTTCCCCGCCGGGGGACCTGGAAGCCCATGGCCACTCAGGCCGGGCCCAGGGTGCACCCAGCTTATACTGCTGCAGTGTCGACAGCAACCCAGACATACCCAGTGACCCAGCCCCGACTCGACGGGTCGTCCAGCTCAATGCCTGCAGAGGTAATGGTCGAATCCTTTCCGGATCGACTGAAGAAAACCATCGGGGTCATCTCAGCGCTCCTCTGTCGCCTGCTGTCGTCGGCAGAGGACAGGGGCGCCTGCAGGCAGCTCCTGTCATGGATGCTGGGCATGGTCCTACTGGACAGGAAAGACTCAATGGAACTTCAAGCCATCATCCAGGAGTCCTTCCAGTCTGTGATGGAGGAGGCCCCAGAGTCGCCAACAATGGACGACGAGTCCCAGGCAGAGATGGAATCAGTGAGCCACCTCTGCGACCCTTGAAGATCCTCCAGTGGAACATTTGTGGGCTGCAGCGGAAAATTCACTTAGTGATTGAAGCTGCAGTTCAGGATGAGGTTGATGTCTTCCTGTTTCAGGAGACACTCACCGATTCGTCACGTCAAATGCAGCCACGTATTCCGGGATTCTCTGCCTACCTTCAGCGCCTGGAAGGGACTGGCAGGGGCACGGCAATCTATGTCAGGACCACTATCCCTCATTCAATCTCCACTGACCCCATCAACTGTGGGGAGGGCGTAGAGGTTCAGGCTGTCACCCTACACCTGGCGGATGGACCTCTCATGGTTTAAATATATTTACAGAAGCTCTCGGTACACCCTTGACATTTCAGAGGTGGCAGCACTCGCCCCACGGGAGGGTCTTGTTGTGGCTGGGGATGTCAATGCCCACCACCCAATACTTTCTTCTGTCTCTCCTACCAACGCAGCTGGGAGGCACCTTGCGGCTGTGCTGGAGGAGGTCCCTGAGATCGCCCTCCTCAATAATGGTGAGCCAACCCATCACTATGGTGGCCGCTTGGACGTCACACTCATCTCTAGGCGGTTGCTCTCGAGCGCGAGATGGGAGGTCCACCCCCGTCTCACCAGTGATCACTTTGCAGTGGTCACCACACTGATGGTCCAGCGGTGCCCGCTCCCAACACCTACCCCCAGATGGAATCTAAAAAAGGCCTACTGGCAGTGCTTCCATGAGGTCATTCAGCACTGGTGGGCAGAGTCTCCTCTTCCAGAAGACCCAGATGAGGCGGCTCAAAGCTTGCAGGTGGCCTTCACATGTGCAGCTGAGGCAGCAATACCTAAGATTACAGGCGGAGGGTCATATAAACGTGACTGGTGGTTTTACAACGAGGACATCAGGGAACAGAACCACCGCATCAATGTCGTACGCAAGATGCACAGGCGTAATCCCACGGTTGAGTCCATGTGTCTGCTCAGGGAAGTGGTGCGGCATGCACGCCATGTCTCACACAGGGTCCAGCAGGCTAAATGGCTCGAGTGGTGTGCCTCCTTCAGCTACTCCACCTTATCTGAGATTTGGACCAAGTTACGATTGGCCACTGGGCAGCGTCGCAGTGTGCCTCGGCTGCACCCAGACCCCGCAACGGAGGCAGAATGTCTGATGGACCTCTTCACCTCCAGAGCGGCCATGGCTCAACTGCCTCAGGATCTCCAGGACCTCCAAGCCACCCTCCTTCCTAGAAGGGTGATGGTGATCCAAGCGGCATGCCAGGCTAAGGACGTCATGGATGAAGACTTCACCGACCAGGAGCTCCAGGCAGCCTTCACATCTCATCGAGACACTGCACCGGGGCATGATGGTATCACTTATGGCATGATCACTCGGTCTGGCCATTCTGGACATTCAGCTGTCCTGGGGGTCGTCAACCAGACTTGGCAAGCTGGCAAACTCCCTGTTGTATGGAAGGAGGCTGACATCTTACCGATTCCTAAGCCTGGGGATCCTGGCAGTGTGAGACCCATCTCCCTCACCAGTTGCATCTCGAAGGTGTCTGAAAGGATGGTGTTGGAGCGCCTGAGGTGGAAGCTTGGCCCTCCTCATAAACACCTCTATGGCTTCACCAGAAGAGTGGGCACTTTCGAAAGCCTTACCACTCTACTGACCGGCATTGGGTCGGACGCCCAAGCCCACATTGTTGTCTTTCTTGGCCTCGAGAAAGCTTTTGAGCTAGCCAGTGCACCTGCCATCCTCTCACTCTTGGCCCGCAGGGGGATTAAAGGCAGGCTGCTTTCATGGCTTCGTTCCTATCTCCAGGACAGGTGGGCCCGGGTACGCTTCCAGGGGCATGCCTCTTCTCTCAAGACCCTGGACAACGGCACTCCACAGGGCGGGGTGCTTAGTCCCACCCTGTTCAATGTACTGATGCACCAGCTGGTGTGCCTGCCTTTCTCCAGAGGCACCATCCTCCTCAGCTATGCCGATGACCTGGCACTTGTCGTACCTAGGAAGCGCCGGCTTTTGCAGCGTGCCCAGGAGGACCTCGATCTGCTGGCTTCCATCTGCCGTCACTTGGGGCTCAAGATATCTGTGGCAAAATCCAAAGCCATGATCCTTCGCACCAAGGTGCCCAGTCAGAGGCTGTGGGTCCTGGGCATCGACCTGGAGTGGGTTCACAGTTATAGGTACCTTGGCATCTATATTGACAGGCACCTCACCTTCCAGAAACATGTGCGCCACATTAAAGAGAGGGCTCTGCAGAGGGTCAGGGCATTGAGTGCCATGGCCAACCCTAGGGTTGGGGCCAGCCTCGAGGTCATGAGGTTGTTCTACATCCAGGCAATACGTTCCCTCGTTGACTATGGGGCACTTGCTCTGGTTCACGCCAGACCCACAAACATCAAATCCCTCTGTGTCATCCAGAACACAGCTGTACGGGCCATGCTGGGGGCTCCTAGGTGGGCCAATGCAGTGGCTCTGAACCTTGAGGAGCAGCTACAGCCTCTTGAAGACAGGATCCAACTGGTAGCTGCCAAGAGGATTGCAAAATATCTCCGACTCCCAGGGGCTGACAAACTGATGAGAGATTTACGGGTCCACCAGGGACAGGTCATTCCACTGCATCCCGGCCGCCGATGGATGTGGTCGGTAGCAGATGCCACACAGAAGCTCTTGCCCATGACATTGCTCCAGGCGGGAGGCTGCGACAGACTGGCAGCGAGCTATACGGTGCCACCCCCTTGGGCACCAAAACTGTTTGCGGTGCGCTGGACAACCCTACCAGACAGCAAGAGGCATTGCACCCGGGACATTCTGCACCACCTTGCCTCGGCTAGCATTGTGGGTGCGGAAGGCCCAGGGTGTGTGCCATATTACACTGATGGCTCCAGAGACCCAGTGGCAGGCCACACAGCTGCTGGGATGTTCCACAGCAATCTGACAGCAGGTTGGCGCCTCCCAGACCATTGCACCATCCTCCAGGCTGAACTCTTTGCCATCCAACAAGCTCTGCAGCATGCTCTTGCAGACCATCAGCATCCCCCCATCATCCACGTTGATTCCAAGGCAGCGATCCAAGCGCTTATGCACAGAGAGCCAAAGGACAACATACACTTAATCACATCCATCTGGGGTAGCCTGCAGACTCTCATGGCCCAGGGTCGCAGGGCTACCATCAACTGGATCCCGAGCCATGTGGGTATCCCTGGCAATGATGCTGCAGATGAGGCTGCTAGGACTGCAACCCTCGAGGAACAGCCACGTGCTGCGATCTCCATCAGCCTCAGTCAGATTGTGCTGTGGGCTGCCGGTGCGGCCAGGCGCCCGTTCCCTGACCCTGGGGATTCACAGAGCCTCTGTTGGTATGTCAGGGCGACCCACAGGGTGCCCCCTCCAAGTATTCGGACACAGTCCAGAGAACTGAGGGTGCATATCCACCGCCTACGCTTAGGGTATCCCACCACTGCGCGGATTGTTGAAAGGGCACGAGAGGAGCTCTGTGCCCATTGTGACCGAATGGTTCCTCAGCCCTTGGTGCACTACCTGTTAGACTGCCCGGCTACGATGCCCCTTCGCCGTAGACACTTCCCAATGACCCCAGTAGGGCAGGCCCGAGAGGATGAGGCAGCACATCTTGTGTACTTAGCTGTCAGGGACTTGGAAACCTTACTTCCAGTCATTGCACGTCATCCGCCCCCTCCCCGCTGAAGTTGCTGCGAGGGCCTGCTTTGGGCCTCCATTGCACTGCACACCAGCCACTGTTAGTGCACACTAATGTTTGGTACGTCATCTGTCCATAGGGCCGGTGAGGTACCCCTCCCTTCCTGCTGAAGACCTGCCACGCAGGTGCAAGTAACGATAAACGTCACTTCCCTACCCGGGGAGCCAATGCCGGGTCACCAAAATGGAAGAGACCCGGGCCGGGATACCATACCGGCGAATCAAATAGAATAGAATAGGACAATTACATTTAATCACATCCATCCGGAGTAACCTGCAGACGCTCATGGCCCAGGGTCGCAGAGCCACCATCAACTGGATCCCGAGCCATGTGGGTATCCCCGGCAATGATGCAGCAGATGAGGCTGCTAAGACAGCAGCGCTTGAGGCACAGCCACATGCTGCAATCTCCATCAGCGGCAACCAGATTATGCTATAGGCTGCCATTGCGGCCAGTCGCCCACTCCCTGACCCTGGGGATTCACGGAACCGCCGCTGGTATGACAGGGAGACTCATCGGGCACCCCGTCCAAGTATTCGGATGCAGACCAGGGAGCTGCGGGTACATATCCGCTGCCTACACTTAGGGTATCCCACCACTGCACGGATAGTTAAACAAGCAAAAGAGGAGCTCTGTGCCCACTGTTACCAGATAGTTCCAAAACCCCTGGTGCACTACCTGTTAGACTGCCCAGCTACGGTGTCCCTTCGCCGCAGACACTTCCCAATGACCCCAATGGGACAGGTCCGGGAGGATGAGGCGGCACATCTAGTGTACCTAGCCATCAGAGACCTGGAGATGTCACCCCCTCCCGCTGAAGTTGCTGTGAAGGCCTGTTGAGGGCCTATGTTGCACTCCACACTAACCACCATTAGAGCAAACTAACTTTTGGGACATCATTTGTCCATAGAACCAGAGAGGAACCCCTCTTCTCACCGAAGGACTGCCACACAAGTAAGAGAAATAGAGATAAATGACACTTTCCTACCCGGGGATCCAATGCCGGGTCACCAAATTGGAAGAGACCCAGGCCGGGATCCATACTGGCAAATCACGTAGAAGAAGAACAAGGTTCGATTCACGGTGAGGGTAGAAACATTGGATGTGTTTCCTTACACCGGTTGTCTATGTTGCCCATCAGTAAAATGGGTACCTGGGAGTTAGTCAACTGGCGTGGGTCGCATCCTGGGACAAAAATTGACCTAATTTGCCTGAAATGCTCAGCATAACAAGTGGCTTTCTACATATTAGTACAATGGAACCTCAAATTTCGAACATATTGCTTATCAAACTCTTCGAAAATCGGCCATTTTTTTTGAACCATTTTTGTCCCTATTATCGAACTCGCCCCTATTTTCGAACCGCCGGGTGCCAGACCTGTCTGCCAGCCCACTCTGTCCGCATCCCTGCATCTCTATGAAATGTAGTTTTTTTGTGAATATTTTTGGTTTTCTGGAATGGATTAATTGTATTTCCATTATTTCTTATGGGAAACATTGCTTCACTTTTCAAACTTTTCAAATTTAGAACTAGCTCCTGGGATGGATTAAGTTCAAAATTTGAGGTTCCACTGCATGTTATTGATGTCAGCTAGACCTGTATACCATGTACATGTATTTGTAGAAATAAAGATTATTATTATTATTATTATTATTATATAGAAACCTGCTTGCTATGTAAAGGATTTTGGGCAAATTAGGTCAATTTTTTCCCAGGATGCTACTCACACCAGTCGACTAATGTGGCATGCAAAGAGTATGTAACCTTTATTCGGCGCATGTACACACCCTCATTGAAAGGCTATCTCCCCCAACCAGCGAACCAGCATTAAGGATCGGATGATGGGGCCCCGTTGTTCGATCAGTACCCAGGTTCAAGCCAATGAGAAGATGGTTTTAGCAATCACAGAGGTGTTGTAGGTACCATCCGCCTGTCTGCACTTATCATTCCCATTCTAGAGCTGGTTGAAGCACGATCTGCTCTCTAGTGGCTTCTATTCTGCCTTGCTTACCGTGGAGTGCACTAATACCTATTGTTGTACATAGTGTATATAGTGTACATACTTCTTTTCTTACTTGGTGAAGCATAATATAAGTCAAAAGTTTTTCTACTGTGTTTATTTTGCTCCCTTTACACCCAGGATAACAGACCTTTGGATTCCTGGTTTGTAATAACTAACACTCAGGTACCCATTTTATACTGATGGGTAAACATAGACAAAGGTGTAAGGAAACACGCCCAATGTTTCAACCCTTGCTGGGAATCGAACCCGTGCCCTGAACGTGTGAAGGGAGAGCGTTGCCAACCAGGCCATGGGCCACCTTCATCATAAATTTACTCGGATCTTAACCAGGAGGGCTATTACCCCAAGATAACCCAAGGAAGTCCAGAGTGAGGCTTTGGACATCTTTCCCAGGATGCGACGCACAACAGTCGGCTCACACTAACTTGTTCAGCTATGAAAACTTAGGGGACCAGTCCCTGGATCCTTTATGTACCTCTGTAATCTTTTGATTACCGCCCACAGGATTGGTATGGGGTGCATAATAAAGATAAACTGAAAGCTCACACCCAGGTACCTATTTCGTTTTATGAACAGGGTCAGTAGGTGAAAAGAAACAAGGAGACCCCGTGGCCTGGCTGGGGAATCCAGGTTCGATTCCCGGGAGCGTTGGGAACACTGGACGAGTTTCCTTACTCTTATTCACCCAGCAAGTAGGTATCTAGGTGTTAGTCGACTGGTGTGGGTCGCATCCTGGGGGACAAGATTGAGGACCCCAGTGGAAATAAGACAGATAGTCACTAGACAACGGACTTCCTGTCTTGGGTTATCATGGGTGGCTAACCCTTCGAACAAAATCTCATCTTATCCCGTCTCTGGAACAGAGGATTACAATTTATAGTTTTATCTCAATGGAATTTTTATACAATTCAATAATATTGCATTGAGCAAACATAAGCATTGCTTTTTAATTCTCCTTAAAAGTTAAAAAAAAGGAACATAACGCCTTTCTTAAATCAGACTGATAATTGTGAGGATTGAATGTTTATAAACAATCTGTTCGAGTCTGCCTTCGAAACTGTTAGAATGCGTTTTCTCTGTTTATTCTGTGTAATTTGCCAGGAATTTGCGCATGTAACGATAACGTGTCGACTTAAGTTGTATAAATGAATAACAACTGTCATCCGCATGTAAAGAAAATAAAAAAAATAATATAAAGGAATATTAATTAACAAAGTATTAATTGTGAACGAGTTTCTTACATCTCAGACTGATGTTCAATTCAAATTCAAAGTTTATTCTCTATAAGGATTACAATGCTGAGTTTACAGAAATTTGGTTATTGTGTGGTTTACATGTAGTAAAATTGTGATTACAGAGTGTACCACTAGAACGCTTAGCATGGCTAGGCATTTCGGGCAGACTTAGTTTTATTCTTAATTGTAAAATATTACAAATTATGAGGTAAGTTGGTATTATGGCTAAGTGACTAAATACTAGTTTGTGAGTTTAGCAATATGAATGCTTTTGTTTTGGCACAGTACATAGTTTCAGTATTGGAGTATCACAGGATTCATTATTTTATGATTGAGATTAATATTTCTGTTTATGGTCAAATGGGTGAGTGTAAGTGTGAACCACCAGGTTGTATTCGTGTAGTTAGTTGACGGGGTGTATCAGGGAGATAAGATGTTTTCTAATGGTAGTTTTGAAGGTGATGAATGTGTCTGCAGTTCTAGAGTTCTCAGGTAGGGTATTCCAGATTTTAGGGCCTTCGACATACATTGAATTTTTGTAAAGGTTTAGTCAGACACGGGGAATGTCGTAGAGATGTTTGTGTCTGGTGTTATGTCTGTGGGTTCTGTCACAACTATCAAGAAAGCGTTTTAGGTCAAGGTTGATATTAGAGTTTAAGGCCCTGTAGATGTAGATTGCACAGTAGTAAGTGTGGATGTACTGAACTGGGAGTAAGTTTAGGTCTATGAAGAGTGGGGGGGGGGGGTGTTGCCAGGGATGGGATTTAGTGATTATTCTTACTGCAGCTTTTTGTTGGGTTATTATTGGCTTTAGGTGTGTTGCTGCAGTTGATCCCCAAGCACAAATAGCATAGGTGAGGTATGGATAAATAAGTGAGTGGTATAGTGTGAGAAGGGCATTTTGCGGCACGTAGTATCGTATCTTGGAGAGGATCCCAACCGTTTTAAATATTTTCATCACCTGGTAGAGGCTTGCGAGCTTTTTAGTATATGGCACAAAGAAGAGTAATTTTTTTGAGATGGGGGGGGGGGATTAGTTTCTCTTGTAACTGTTTTATACTGGGTTTTCTTTCCTTGCTTGAAAGACTAATAAATATGTTGAGGCACCTCGGTTTAGTCAACATAATCATGGGTACTGACCGGTAACTCTCAGAAACATCAATGAAAATACCACTTATTTTAGTTTATTACTTTGATCAGAGTTATAATGTACATATGATACATGTGTAGGTTTTCTATACATCTTAAACTTCAACGATTTCTCTAGCTTCTAAATACTACAGAAATTAAAAAAATGGTAGAGTTTCTAGTGAAGACAAGTCTTACTGGTGCGACGTTAAATGGAGTACACAGGGTAGATAGCCATAATTTATCGTCAGTGCCTTGCATAATTTAGTGTTTATGGCAATCACTGTATAAATGTATATTAGTCTAGAAAACAGTGGTTAACTTATCCCGAAACGCCTTTTAAGGTTTCCAGAAGAAGAGTTGTTCAGTGCGGAGTTAATCTGTCCATTGTTTTGTGATTTTTTTTCTTTATAAACCTCTTAGTGCAAGAACTTTACTAGATAATAATAAAGTCGTGTCCATTTATGAGTTATGAATACACAAATAACTTGAACATAGGAGAGAACAGCTCACGACTTGGACCATTGACACGAGGTTCACGTCCGACCGAAATGTTGAGTTTCTCTCTCCTGTGTACCGCTGAGCTGTGTGTTGTTCCAGTCACAGTATTGTTTCTTTTTGTTCTTTATGAGTGATGAAATTCGTTAAAATGATATAAATTCGGTGCCAACAAAATATAATGACCAGTAATATTTTTAATATATTTAAAATCTAATTTCAACAGTGGCGATGATCCTGCCATCTCACCTGATTGGATCACCTCTAGTGAGCGCTCCTGTGCCTTTCCGATGCTTCACTGATGCTCTCTCACTTGACGATTGGCCACAGTCACTCCCATATAGGTAACTCAAGATTTTCACTCTAATATAATGTTTTCTTGCCCAGGTAGCTAGCTAAATGAACCTGTCCTCACTGGGATATATATAATAATATACTTAACATACTAAGCACATAGTGTATATATAATACAGTTGAGTTACTTGTGAAGTTGTAAACATCTAACCCAAAAATATGTATAGAATTAGGTGGTTATAATTATAACCTTAATTTTTAAAGGGGTGGATGGGTAAGCCAGCGGAAGGCCTCGGTCAGATGACCAAAAGCTCCAGCTGCAGATCATCATATGATGATCCGCAGCTCCAAGACTCTGACACAAAACAAAGCACTCTTCCTTTCGTTCATGTGATCGATTAGAATCAATCTAAGTAACATTGCTGAGGGTAGTGTGAGAAATTATATGGGTGAATTTCACAGGTACAGTCCTGAATTAATATTTCACTTGCATAATTGGAGAGAGCTCTGGCACTGCTATAGTTGTACCTCGGAGGCAGGTGGGACTTTTAACGACGAGGCCCCTGATCGTTAAACCCTTAGCACCTGGTTTGCTGGTTGGGAGGCAGCCTATATGGGTGTGTGACATACACCGAATAAATTGTAATATACTCTTAGCATGCCACAACTGTCATCATTTTTAATTATCTTTCTTGGTCAAGAGAGGGGAAAGAGACAATGAACAGCACACGGAAGTACTTCAACGGCCGGTGTCTAGAGCTCAGCAACCTCTCGGTCACTCAGGAAGACACACCAGCTCACCGCACCTTCTTCCGTCACAGGACATACATGTCTTCCTGTCCATACATTGAATACGACAACACCATCTTCTCTGCAACTATCGTCTCTGAGGTCTGAATAATCTAGCAGCATAGTGCAATACATTTTTCTTTTAAGATTTTGCTAATTTTTTCCTTTGAAATGCAGTTTAGAGAACAAGTTTAAGTCATGAAATCGTGATAACACGATTACTAACCACGGAACGGGTGGGGTTAAACCTGTGGCGAGTGAGTCGTAAAACTCCAAGTCAGTGTATAGCCTATAAATATACTTAGTTGGATGAGTGTTATTGTAGCCAGCTGGCCCAGTGGTTTGACATCTCACTTGCCATGGGTTCTAACCACACCGTTCCGTGGTAAGTTTGATCATTCATCCATCTTCTCTGTAATTGTCTTGTCGCTAAGATTTAAATCTACCGGCAGAGTGAAGTACTTTTTTTTCATTAAGATAGTACTCAAATTTTACATTAAAATGTAGTTTAAGGAGCAAGATTGTTTAAATTTTATGTGCAACTCTGCGCCATCCGAGAAAGATATCCCTGGATTCCATAACCCCATCTCCCTGTGCCTCAGTGCACGCGATTGGAATAGTGCAGAGTGCGGTATAAGGTGATAATGCAGTTGAATAATAGTGCTGAAAATTTGGAGGGAGTCAGAAGAGGCATTTACAAATCATCATATGGAAACTAATCTCCTAAGTTTATACAATAAAACATTTATAGGCATAAAGTCATTCAGAATTACAATAAAGTAACAATCTAGACCCCAGAGTGGAAACTGACTGTGACTGTGACTAGATTCTAGATTATCATTATATCAAAGGTGTATAATGATAGCATAATAAATAAGTAACATGTGCAACAAAGCTGCAAAGCAGGCAATAGTCCATGTGCAACACAAGTGTTGCACATGGACTTATTCACCTTTGCAGATTATGTCCGAAATGCTCTGCATAACTAAGAGCTTTCTGCATGCACACTCAGCTGTCACCTGTCTCTCTACAACCATTGTATCGTGTTGAAATAAAACCTTAATGTTTAATGTGTAACTACATGTGCTGTTTCAGTTTCACCTGGTGTGTGATGAGCTACACCTGCAACCCTTCTACCAGATGTTGTTTAATGTGGGCGGGATACTTGGCAGCTTCATAGGTGGCCACATTGGAGACAGGTGAAATAACATTTATTTACTTGAGGAAAATCTTGAAGTAGTATTTTTATTCTTTTTACAAGTATTGCATCGTTCATAGCCTTCTGTTAGGTCTTATATGTTCTAGGCATCTGGTGTGCAAGTGAGCCATATGTGTTTTAATACGTCTCATATGTTCTAGTAAGCCTCAGGTGTTCTAGTAGGCCTCAGTGTTCTAATAGGCCTCAGTTGTTCTAGTTGGTCTTCGTGAATGACGTATTAGAACGAGTGGTTGACAATAATGACCGCTGGAGTCACCCTATTTATAACCTAAACACTTAACCTAACTTAACCTTACTAATCGTAGTTCCTGGCATGTAGCAGGCCGGCAGGCAGCCGGCAGTAACGGCCTCGTTGATCAGGCAAGCACTAAACAAGCCTGGCCGACGGCTGGGCTGCGAGATTTGGAAAGCTGTCGAAACCTTTCAGGGGTATATCAAAGGCAGGGAAAAAGGAGAGTAAATGTACCATGAAAGTTTCTGCAGTCACTGGAAGAGGGAGTCGCCGCTGATACAGACATCTCACAGAAGCTTCTAATCTCAGTGGAACAGCGTTGCACCTGCTACATGCCAGGACCACGGTTCAAGTCCCCGTCTGTTTTTCTGTATATTCATTGGCAGTCGTTCTTTACCACTCATTTTAATTTATACTTGTGTGTGTGTATGTGTGTGTGTGTGTGTGTGTGTGTGTGTGTGTGTGTGTGTGTGTGTGTGTGTGTGTGTGTGTACTCACTTAGTTGAGGTTGCAGGGGTCGAGTCCGAGCTAATGGCCCCGCCTCTTCCTGGTCGCTACTAGGTCACTCTCCTTGAACCGTGAGCTTTATCATACCTCCGCATACTCCAATATGGGCCTAACGTACACGGTGTACAGGGTTCTGAACGATTCCTGTGTGTGTGTGTGTGTGTGTGTGTGTGTGTGTGTGTGTGTGTGTGTGTGTGTGTGTGTGTGTGTGTGTGTAACACCGGGCTCGTTAAAAAAAAAACTTGTCAGTTTTTTTGCCCTAAACTATAGGATGTGCTTATTTCCAGGTTTGGTCGCAGACGAGCAGTGCAGATTGGTTGCATTGCCAACATCCTGTCAGTTCTTGGCACCACTCTAGTACCAGTCTACTCATTCATTCTGGTGATGAGAATCATCACAGGTTGTACTTGTATTGGAACGCTCATCCCCGCCTGGAACATGGGTAAGATAGTTATATATGAACTCTGACACACATTTAATGTATTTTTCGTATTTCTAATGAATTAGTTGTTTAGGTTATTAAGTTTTTAAAGCCAGTCAATTAAGCGAGAGTCGCCAGTCACGAATAATTATATAGTGGAATATAAGGATTAGAATAAGCTCAACTGTATTCATACCTAGAGATATTCATTCTAGTACATGAGTGATCGACACCATGTCCAGCCCTTCTAGAGCAGGGTAGGTGCCTGAGCCAGAGCTTGCAGCTCACAAGACTGTCATTCCCATTAGCCCCCCTGGGGCGGGGATGGCAGACCAGAGAGGCCTAGCTTGTGGCTAGGCCTGGGGACAGTTGGTCCCAAAGATGAGGAGGTACTTGTGCCTCCTCCCATGGGAGACTTAGGTCTCAGATACTCCCTACACAGGGAGCCAAGGCCGGGCCACCACTTGGAAAAGGCCCGGGCCGGGAGAATACCGGCGAATCTTTAATAATAAGTAATAAAGTACATGAGTATACGACTGACATGTGTGTATTTTGACCGTATCTGGAAATAATTATAAGAATAAAATACAAGTAAATAGTGACAATGAAAAGGGTAATTTTTAAGCCATTATAAAATTTAGTTGATCTCACGATGAGTGGCACTTAAAACTATACCAGGAGGGATGGTGGGAGAATGGTAGGTAGGTAGGAAGGGAAGGATGGGGGAGAGAGAGGTAGGTAAGTAGGTACGCACGTAGGGAGGGACGGGGGGAGAGGTAGGTAAAGACGGAGTGAGGGAGGCAGTTGCAATGCAACTTGGATATTCATTATTCCTTAGCTGTGAAAAAATAAGTAGAGCAACTTCCTGCCTCTCTGCAGGGCAGACCAGACCCGCTGGTTATGTTTGTTTCTCGGTGCACCTTTCCCTTCCGAGCGACAAAGCTCATCCCAGGAGAATGGATCCTAGGGACTCCACACACACACACACACACACACACACACACACACACACACACACTCGTGGAGGAGTCACGCAGTTTGAGCTCGTGTTTTGGTGGTAATTTCTGACTGTACCATAAGGAATAGTGTGGGATATAGGTGTGTGCACGCATTAGAGTGAATATAATCACTTAAGCCCCGAAAAAAGGAAATATAAGTGATCACAGAAAAGCAATTTAGTAAATAGTGACAGTTACTATGTGGGGGCTGTTGGAAGGAAGGTGAACGGTTGTGTCAGCCCTAAATAGTGTTGCCATAATAACGCAGTGGGGTATTTGAAGAATAAGTGCGACTCAAGATCAGGGAGATAAAAGATATGTATAGATGTGTCAGTAAATACAGTGAGTGAAAAAAAAATAGATGAGCTAGAGACCACAGTGCCTACAGGAAGTTAGTGGAAAAATTACCGAGAAGCATCAAGCATTTGCATACTGGGACCCAGGAGGACGACAACATTACTCCACTGCCAGCCGCAAGTAATATTCACCTAGTTTGAGTTGCATGGGGTCAGCACCAGTCTCTAGCTGGAAATTGGGGGTCACTCTCCTCGAGCAATCAGAATTAGAATAAGCAGCATTTACTGGCATTTCATAGAATTTATTGAGGTTTAGGAGAGTTAAGCAGTTAATGATAGATAGCCTAGTATGAGAGGTAGCCTAGCAAAGCCTAGCATACAGAATTGAACGTAATTTTAGGCACAAGATAGTACAGTGGGAACCAAGAGATTGGGTACATCTGCAAAACATGTGTAGTACATACGAGGGAAATAAGGACTGCTTACATAAACACACGCATACACACACACATACACACACACACAACACACACACACACACACAACACACACACACACACACACACACACACACACACACACACACACACACACACACACACACACACACACAGCCCCTTGTAAGACTGAGATGATCAGAGACTTGGTGGACAGTGTCAACAGTTCTTGCTAGAGTGTCTCACAAGGAGGCAGATATTACACACACATACACACACACACACACACACACACACAGACACAGGCACACACACACAGACGTAGTGTAGTGGGTCACAAGCGCCAGACTCCGAGAATCTTAGTGCTTTTAGGGCGTGTTTTAGCAGCTAGAAGCAACCAGTGTTAGTGACAACGTCAGTGAACAACCCTACAAGTGATAACCAAAGTATTAGCAAAAATAAATAAAGTAAAGGTGAGAGAAAGCCTGAAATTATACAACAAAATTTCAAAGTGCCAGTTCGTTGAGGCCTAGTTGGCACTTGTTGCCACATTGTTACACATATACAAAGTACAAAGCGAGTGACTAAAGAGAAAAGATCAAATAGAATTAAGAGAGGTTGGCTAACTACAAACTGTGATGTAGCACACAGCGTGAACAAGCTAGCCAGAAAGGGGATATATATATATATATATATATATATATATATATATATATATATATATATATATATATATATATATATATATATATATATATATATATATATATATATATATACATACATATACATAAATATATATAAGCAGAGGTGGTGGCAGCAGTAGGCCTGAGGAAGTAGCGCCGCCATAACAGGTTGGGTGTCATCACAAATAAGCAGTGTACTTACCAAAAGTGAAGTGTAAATTATAAAAGTAGCAGTATACAAGTGATAAGTGTGGTAAATGAGGACTCAAAAGGGCAACGAGAAAAGAATAGCTGAAGAAGTCAGCGGCGGAAGGGCGAGGTGCACGAGTCATCGTACAGCGAGCATCGTACAGCGAGCATCGTACATTAGGCATCTGGATGGACGTCCCCTCTGAGGAGTAACGTACAAATCACCTGTTTGTGGTTGGCGGGAAGTTTTGAGTGGTAGAGCCGGCCCTGCGATCACTGGTAGCTGGCTATCACAAACCCTGCTCCAGAGGGAGTATCATACACACAACACCTAGCAGTAGTAGGAAGATAAAATTTGTAGGAGCAAGGAATAGGCAGGAGGATTAAGTCGTGGCTAATGGGACTACAGCCTTGACAACAGTTTCGAGAGATAATGTTTTAGGACACAAAGACAGTACAATCTGAGAAGCAAGTATTGGGTACACATGTAGTAAAAGGTAGTACATAACTGGGTGAAAGAATGACTTGTTAACACACGCTAGTATTATAATTATTAGAATTACTCTGAGTGTTAATGGTATCTTATTAGTATTACGGATACACAGGGGTGAATTGTATTTCTGGGACATATAAACAACTGACGTGCTCACACACACACACACACGCGCGCACACACATACACTCGGGGCCAGGAGCTGGGTCTCGACCCCTGAAACCACAACTAGGTGAGTACACACAGCTGATCCTTGGAATTTGACCGCGTCCCCTCACCCCCCCCACACACCTTTTCCTCCCCCACAGACCTTTCCCCTCCCCCGCTCTTGCCTTCACTCCCTCCTCCCTCCTATCTTTCCCTCCCTCACGTTTCTCTCTCTCATAGCCTTTTTCCTCCCCTTCCCCCTATTCTTTCTTTCTCTCTTTCTCTCTCTCTCTCTCTCTCTCTCTCTCTCTCTCACTCTCTCTCTCTCTCTCTCTCCCTCACTCCCTCACTCCCATAACCCTATCTCTCACCCTCCTCTCTCTCTATAGGCTTCTCTCTCCATCTCTCCATTTCTCTCTCTCATAGCCTTTTCCCTCGCCCTCCTTTCTCCCTCTCTCTCTCTCTCTCCCTCTCCCTCTCCCTCTCTTTCTCCCTCTCTCTACCCTTTCTCTCCCCCCTCACATTTCTCTCTCTCTCCCCCTTGGTCTTATCCCTCACCCCCATACTCTCTCCTCTCTCTCCCTCTTTCTACCCTTTCTCTCTCCTCTCTCTCCCTCTTTCTACCCTTTCTCTCTCCCCCTCGCACCCTCTCCCTCCTCTAGCCTTCTGTCTGTGGTAAAAAAAAAAAAAAAAAAAAAAATGGGTGGCCCTAGAGGACGGAAAACCAGAGATCTGGTAGACGAACCAGGGAGGAAAGACTGGGAGTTAGAGCTCCAAAAAAGGGAGGAAGAGTGGGGAAGGAAGATAGTAGAGCTTGGTAAGAAAATGGAGGAGCAGATAGCTGAAGAGTACAGGAAGTGGGAAGTACAGGTCCTAGCAGCAGAAGCTAGGATACAGTGCTTAGAAGAGAAACTGCAAAGCCTGAAACAGATTAGAGAGACAAATGACAATTCAGATGTGACATCAGGAAATTCAATGTCAGGCGCAGACAAGGGGACGGTAAGCAACAACGGAGACATGCCGTACACGAAGGCCCTATCAGACCCACGTGGGGCCAGGGATAAGACGAGGAGCACACTAAGATCAAATGACAGGTCCGAAGACAATGAAGGTATGCTATATGCAGAGATTCTAACAGCCAACTGCAGTAGCAAGGGACAGCTGGTCAGGAAAGACAGTTCACTGAGAATAGAAGTTTCAGATATGACAGGGACTGAAGGCAAGAACATGTCAATGGAAGGAAATAAAATGCCTCAGAGGAAGCAGATGGAGACTCAGTGGGAGGAGGAAAGGGTGAGGTCAGTTTTTGTGTACGGGCTCCAAGAAGCCAAGGGGGACAACTTTGAAGAAATAAAACAGGAGGAGAAAAAAATGATTGAAGGCATCATGAAAACAATAGGTGAGGGCGATATGACCCAGGTGACAAATTTTCAGAGAATTGGGTGGTTTGCGAGTAGAAGGATACGGCCTGTCAGAGTAACTTTCAAGGAAGAATCAGTTCGAACCAGGATTCTGCAAGAGAAAGCAAGACAGAGGGACAAAGAGGGGTACCAGAGAGTATACCTCGACCACTACAGAACACAAGAAGAAAGGACTACACTGAAAGAGAGGGTACAGAGACACAAGGAGGAACGAGAGGCAATGACGAAAATGAGCAGGACCCAGACACAGAAGGAAGGGCAAACACACCCCACAGAATCTCCCACCAAAAGACTCCAACCGCGACATTCCTAACGCAACTGAGCAACCTATACTACAACCCACTCACTGTTCCCTCTGCCACCAACCCCCATATCACAAACCTCACCCCAACAGCTGTCCCTTATGGGCATTCTGACCCCACCCCCATCATCACAAACCCCACCTACACCACAGCCCCATATAGGCCCCCACCAAGGCTCTCGCTCCCCCAACACCAATATTCTTGCATGACCACAATGATAGAAAAGAAACTGAAAGTTTGGTACACAAACGCGGATGGAATAACGAATAAACATGAGGAGTGGAACGAAAGAATCAGTGAAAAATCCCCAGACATCATAGCAGTCACAGAAACAAAACTCGCTGAGACAATAACAGACACAATCTTCCCAACAGGATATCAGATCCTGAGGAAAGATAGAAGGAGTAGAGGGGGAGGAGGGGTGCACTGCTCATAAAACACCGATGGGGATTTGAGGAAATGGAAGGCATGGACATGATTGGAGAAAGAGACTACATTGCAGGTACAATTCAATCCGGAGAACATAAAGTAGTCATTGGAGTGATGTATAACCCACCACAGAACTGCAGGAGGCCAAGAGAGGAGTACGAAGAAAACAACAGGGTGATGGTGGACACACTGGCTGAGGTGGCAAGAAGAGCTCACTCGAGCAGAGCAAAGTTACTGGTAATGGGCGATTTCAACCACAGGGAGATTGACTGGGAAAACCTGGAGCCACATGGGGGTCCCAAAACATGGAGAGCCAAGATGATGGATGTGGTACTTGAAAACCTCATGCATCAACATGTCAGGGACACAAACAGAGAGAGAGGGGAGGATGAGCCAGCAAGACTGGATCTTGTGTTCACCCTGAGCAGTTCAGACATTGAGGACATCACTTACGAGAGGCCCCTTGGAGCTAGCGATCATGTGGTTCTGACTTTTGATTATATAGTAGAGTTAGAAGTGGAGAAGGTAACAGGAACTGAAGGGGACAGGCCAAACTATAAAAGGGGGGACTACACAGGTATGAGAAACTTCCTGCAGGAGGTTTAGTGGGACAGAGAAATGGCAGGAAAATCAGTAAACGAGATGATGAAATATGTGGCAACAAAGTGCAAGGAGGCAGAGGAAAGTTTTGTTCCCAAGGGAAACAGAAATAATAGGAAGACCAAAACGAGTCCTTGGTTTACCCGAAGGTGTAGGGAGGCAAAAACTAAGTGCAACAGAGAATGGAAAAGGTACAGGAGGCATAGGACCCAGGAAAACAAGGAGATTAGTAGAAGAGCCAGAAACGAGTATGCACAGATAAGGAGGGAGGCCCAGCGACAGTATGAAAACGACATAGCATCGAAAGTCAAATCTGACCCGAAACTGCTGTATAGCCACATTAGGAGGAAGACAACAGTCAAGGACCAGGTGATAAGGCTGAGGAAAGAAGGTGGAGAACTCACAAGAAACGATCAAGAGGTATGTGAGGAGCTCAACACGAGATTTAAGGAAGTATTTACAGTAGAGACAGGAAGGACTCTGGGGGGACAGATCAGATGGGGACACCAGCAAGGAATACACCAACAAGTGTTGGACGACATACTTACAGATGAGGAGGAGGTGAAGAAACTGCTAAGGGACATCGATACCTCAAAGGCAATGGGACCGGACAACATCTCCCCGTGGGTCCTTAGAGAGGGAGCAGATATGTTGTGCGTGCCACTTACCACAATCTTCAACACGTCCCTGGAAACTGGGCAACTACCTGAGGTATGGATGATGGCAAATGTAGTTCCCATTTTTAAAAAAAGGAGACAGAAAAGAGGCACTAAACTATAGACCTGTGTCATTGACGTGTATAGTATGCAAAATTATGGAGAAGATTATCAGGAGGAGAGTGGTGGAGCACCTGGAACGGAACAAGAGTATAAATGCCAACCAGCACGGATTCATGGAAGGCAAATCCTGTGTCACAAACCTTCTGGAGTTTTATTATAAAATAACAGAAGTAAGACACGAGAGAGGGGTGGGTTGATTGCATCTTCTTGGACTGCAATAAGGCCTTTGACACAGTTCCTCACAAGAGATTAGTGCAGAAGCTAGAGCATCAGGTGCATATAACAGGAAGGGCACTGCAATGGATCAGAGAATACCTGACAGGGAGGCAACAACGAGTCATGGTACGTAATGATGTATCACAGTGGGCACCTGTGACGAGCGGGGTCCCACAGGGGTCGGTCCTAGGACCAGTGCTATTTTTGGTATATCTGAACGACATGATGGAAGGGTTAGACTCAGAAGTGTCCCTGTTTGCAGATGATGTGAAGTTAATGAGGAGAATTAAATCTGATGAGGACCAGGCAGGACTTCAAAGAGACCTGGACAGACTGGACACCTGGTCCAGCAAATGGCTTCTCGAATTTAATCCTGCCAAATGCAAAGTCATGAAGATAGGGGAAGGACACAGAAGGCCACAGACAGAGTATAGGCTAGGTGGCCAAAGACTGCAAACCTCACTCAAGGAGAAAGATCTTGGGGTGAGTATAACACCGAACATGTCTCCGGAAGCACACATCAATCAGATAACTGCTGCAGCATATGGGCGCCTGGCAAACCTGAGAACAGCATTCCGATACCTTAGTAAGGAATCGTTCAAGACACTGTACACCGTGTATGTCAGGCCCATACTGGAGTATGCAGCACCTGTTTGGAACCCGCACTTGATAAAGCACGTCAAGAAACTTGAGAAAGTACAAAGGTTTGCGACAAGGTTAGTTCCAGAGCTAAGGGTAATGTCCTATGAAGAAAGATTAAGGGAAATCGGCCTGACGACACTGGAGGACAGGAGGGTCAGGGGAGACATGATAACGACATATAAAATACTGCGTGGAATAGACAAGGTGGACAAAGACAGGATGTTCCAGGGAGGGGACACAGAAACAAGAGGCCACAATTGGAAGATGAAGACACAAATGAGTCAGAGAGATATTAGGAAGTATTTCTTCAGTCATAGAGTTGTAAGGCAGTGGAATAGCCTAGAAAATGACGTAGTGGAGGCAGGAACCATACACAGTTTTAAGACGAGGTTTGATAAAGCTCATGGAGCGGGGAGAGAGAGGGCCCAGTAGCAACCGGTGAAGAGGCGGGGCCAGGAGCTAAGACTCGACCCCTGCAACCACAAATAGGTGAGTACAAATAGGTGAGTACACACACACACACACACACACACACACACACACACACACACACACACACACACACACACACACACACACACACACACACACACACACACACACACACACACACACACACACACACACACACACACACACACACACACAAACACACACACTCATACACCCACTCATACACAAACTCATACACACACACACAAAAAAAAAAAAAAAAAAAAACTGGAGGACCAAGCAGGGATAACAGGGAAGGCACTACAATGGATCAGGGATTACTTGTCAGGAAAACAGCAGCGAGTCATGGTACGTGGCGAAGTGTCAGAGTGGGCACCTGTGACCAGCGGGGTCCCGCAGGGGTCAGTCCTAGGACCAGTGCTGTTTCTGGTATTTGTGAACGACATGACGGAAGGAATAGACTCTGAGGTGTCCCTGTTTGCAGATGACGTGAAGTTGATGAGAAGAATTCACTCGATCGAAGACCAGGCAGAACTACAAAGGGATCTGGACAGGCTGCAGACCTGGTCCAGCAATTGGCTCCTGGAGTTCAATCCCACCAAGTGCAAAGTCATGAAGATTGGGGAAGGGCAAAGAAGGCCGCAGACGGAGTACAGTCTAGGGGGTCAGAGACTACAAACCTCACTCAAGGAAAAAGATCTTGGGGTGAGTATAACACCAGGCACATCTCCTGAAGCGCACATCAACCAAATAACTGCTGCAGCATATGGGCGCCTAGCAAACCTCAGAACAGCATTCTGACATCTTAATAAGGAATCATTCAGGACCCTGTACACCGTGTACGTTAGGCCCATATTGGAGTATGCGGCACCAGTTTGGAACCCACACCTAGCCAAGCACGTGAAGAAACTAGAGAAAGTGCAAAGGTTTGCAACAAGACTAGTCCCAGAGCTAAGAGGTATGTCCTACGAGGAGAGGTTAAGGGAAATGAACCTGACGACACTGGAGGACAGGAGAGATAGGGGGGATATGATAACGACATACAAAATACTGAGAGGAATTGACAAGGTGGACAAAGACAGGATGTTCCAGAGATTGGACACAGTAACAAGGGGACACAGTTGGAAGCTGAAGACACAGATGAATCACAGGGATGTTAGGAAGTATTTCTTCAGCCACAGAGTAGTCAGTAAGTGGAATAGTTTGGGAAGCGATGTAGTGGAGGCAGGATCCATACATAGCTTTAAGCAGAGGTATGATAAAGCTCACGGCTCAGGGAGAGTGACCTAGTAGCGATCAGTGAAGAGGCGGGGCCAGGAGCTCGGACTCGACCCCCACAACCTCAACTAGGTGGCTACATCGAACACAGACAACAGGTCCGAAGGAAGCATGGAAACTAAACTGTATGCAGAGGTCCTGTCAAACCCACATGGGGCCAAAACAAAGACAGGGAGCACTCTAGGACAGAAAGAGAGGTTGGAAGACATTGAAGGAACTAGGACATGTGCAAGGGCCTTACCAGATACCTGTGGGGGCCAGGAGCAGGTGAGCAGGAAGGATAAACCAAGAAGCATAGGGGCCATAACTAGGGAAGGGACTGAAGGAAGGAACACTCCACGGGAAGGAACTAAAACACATCAGAGGATGCAATGGGAGTCACAGTGGGAGGTGGAAAGGGAGAGATCCGTGTTTGTCTATGGGCTAGACGAAGCTAAAGGGGAAACTTATGATGAAAGAAAGCAGGAGGAGAAAAAAGCGATTGAAGACATCATGAAGGTGATAGGCGAGGGGGACATGACCCAGGTGGCAAATTTTCGGAGAATTGGGTGGTTCACAAAAAAAAACGAATCGGCCTCTCAAAGTAATTTTCAAGGCAGAATCAACCCGAACCATGATCCTGCAGGAGAAAGCACGGCTGAGAGGCAAGCAGGAGTTCCGGAGTGTGTACCTCGACCGAGACAGAACACAGGACGAAAGGAAGACAATGAAAGAGAGAGTTCAAAAACGAAAGGAGAAATGGGAGGAAATGAAAAAGGAGAGCAGAATAACCCAGGATCAAATGGAAGGACAAGCGCACCCCCCAGAAACGCCTGCAGAAGGACTCCAGCCACGACACCCCCAAGGCAACTGAACAATCCAAACCAACCATCACACACCGATCCCTCTGTTTCCACCCCCAGCACCACAGTTACAGTATTAGAACAGAAGTTGAAGGTTTGGTACACAAATGCAGATGGATTAACGAATAAACATGAGGAATGGCAAGAAAGAATCAATGAGAAGTCCCCAGACATCATAGCAGTTACAGAAACAAAACTCATGGAGACAATAACAGATGCAATTTTCCCACCAGGATACCAAATCATGAGGAAAGATAGAAGGGGCAGGGGGGGAGGTGGGGTTGCTCTGCTCGTAAAAAACAGATGGAAATTCGAGAAAATGGAAGGAATAGATGAGACGGGAGAAAGAGACTACATAGCAGGTACACTTCAGTCTGGGGAACACAAAGTGGTCATTGCAGTGATGTATAATCCACCACAGAACTGCAGGAGGCCAAGAGAGGAATATGAAGAGAGCAACAGAGCAATGGTGGACACACTTGCTGAGGTGGCAAGAAGAGCTCACTCCAGCAGAGCAAAGTTGCTGGTTATGGGGGATTTCAACCACAGGGAGATTGACTGGGAAAACCTGGAGCCACATGGGGGTCCCGAAACATGGAGAGCCAGGATGTTGGACGTGGTGCTGGAAAACCTCATGCATCAACATGTTAAGGACACTACCAGAGTGAGAGGGGAGGATGAACCAGCAAGATTGGACCTTGTGTTCACCCTGGGCAGCTCAGACATTGAGGACATCAAGTATGAGAGTCCCCTAGGAGCTAGCAACCACGTCGTTCTGTGCTTTGAATACATAGTAGAGCTGCAAGTGGAGAGAATAACAGGAGTAGAATGGGAAAAGCCTGACTATAAAAGAGGGGACTACATAGGGTTGAAGAACTTCCTGCGGGAGGTCTAGTGGGACAGAGAACTGGCAGGAAAGCTAGTAAATGAAATGATGGAATATGTAGCAACAAAATGCAAGGAGGCAGTGGAAAGGTTCATTCCCAAGGGCAACAGTAACAACGGGAAGACCAGAACAAGCCCCTGGTTTACCCGACGGTGTAAGGAGGCAAAAACAAAGTGCAATAGAGAATGGAAAAAGTACAGAAGGCAGAGAACACACGAAAATAGGGAGATCAGTCGCAGAGCCAGGAATGAGTACGCACAGGTAAGGAGGGAGGCCCAGCGACAGTATGAAAATGACATAGCATCGAGAATCAAGACTGACCCGAAACTGTTGTATAGCCACATCAGGAGGAAGACAAGAGTCAAAGACCAGGTGATCAGATTAAGGACAGAAGGTGGAGAACTCACAAGAAATGATCAGGAGGTATGTGAGGAGCTGAACAGGAGATTTAAGGAAGTTTTTACAGTAGAGACAGGAAGGGCTGTGGGAAGACAGCACAGAAGGGAACATCAAGAGGGAATATACCAACAAGTGTTGGATGACATACGAACAACTGAGGAGGAGGTGAAGAAGCTCTTAAGTGACCTTGACACTCAAAGGCGATGGGACCGGACAACATCTCCCCATGGGTCCTTAGAGAAGGAGCAGAGATGCTGTGTGTGCCTCTAACCACAATCTTCAACACATCCCTTGAAACTGGGCAACTACCTGAGAAATGGAAGACAGCTAATGTAGTCCCCATATTTAAGAAAGGAAACAGAAACGAGGCACTAAACTACAGACCTGTGTCTCTGACATGTATTGTGTGCAAAGTCATGGAGAAGATTATCAGGAGGAGAGTGGTCGAACACCTGGAAAGGAACAAGATTATAAATGAAAACCAGCATGGGTTCATGGAAGGCAAATCTTGTATCACAAACCTCCTGGAGTTTTATGACAAGGTAACAGAAGTAAGACACGAGAGAGAGGGTTGGGTAGATTGCATTTTCCTAGACTGCAGGAAGGCCTTTGACACAGTTCCCCACAAGAGATTAGTGCAGAAGCTGGAGGATCAGGCACACGTAAAAGGAAGGGCATTGCAATGGATAAGGGAATACCTGACAGGGAGACAGCAACGAGTCATGGTACGTGAAGAGGTATCACAGTGGGCGCCTGTTACGAGCGGGGTCCCACAGGGGTCAGTTCTAGGACCAGTGCTATTTTTGATATATGTGAACGACATGATGGAAGGAATAGATCTGAAGTGTCCCTGTTCGCAGATGACGTGAAGTTGATGAGAAGAATTAAATCGGACGAGGATGAGGCAGGACTGCAAAGAGACCTGGAGAGGCTGGACATGTGGTCCAGTAACTGGCTTCTCGAATTCAATCCAGCCAAATGCAAAGTCATGAAGATTGGGGAGGGGCAAAGAAGACCGCAGACAGAGTATAGGCTAGGTGGACAAAGACTACAGACCTCACTCAGGGAGAAAGACCTTGGGGTGACCATAACACCGAGCACATCACCGGAGGCACACATCAACCAAATAACCGCTGCAGCATACGGGCGCCTGGCAAACCTGAGAATAGCGTTCCGATACCTTAATAAGGAATCGTTCAAGACACTGTACACTGTGTATGTTAGGCCCATACTGGAGTATGCAGCACCAGTCTGGAACCCACACCTGGTCAAGCACGTCAAGAAGTTAGAGAAAGTACAAAGGTTTGCAACAAGGCTAGTCCCAGAGCTCAAGGGAATGTCGTACGAGGAAAGGTTAAGGGAAATCGGACTGACGACACTGGAGGACAGAAGGGTCAGGGGAGACATGATAACGACATACAAGATACCGCGGGGAATAGACAAGGTGGACAGAGATAGGATGTTCCAGAGAGGGGACACAGGGACAAGGGGTCACAACTGGAAGCTGAAGACTCAGACGAGTCACAGGGACGTTAGGAAGTATTTCTTCAGTCATAGAGTTGTCAGCAAGTGGAATAGCCTAGCAAGTGAAGTAGTGGAGGCAGGAACCATACATAGTTTTAAGAAGAGGTATGACAAAGCTCAGGAAGCAGAGAGAGAGAGGATCCAGTAGCGATCAGTGAAGAGGCGGGGCCAGGAGCTGAGTCTCGACCCCTGCAACCACAATTAGGTGAGTACAATTAGGTGAGTACACACACACGCATACACACACACACACACACGCACACACACACACACATACACACACACACACACACACACACACACACACACACATACACATACACATACACATACACATACACACATATGCAGGATTTCACACCTTTATGTGAATTGACCCTCTAACCCTTCTTTCTCTCTCCGTCTCTTTGTCTCTTTTCCTCTCTTCCTCTCTCTCTCTCTCTCTCTCTCTCTCTCTCTCTCTCTCTCTCTCTCTCTCTCTCTCTCTCTCTCTCTCTCTCTCTCTCTCTCTTCTCTCTCTCTATTCTTTCTCTCTCTCTTACTCTTTCTGTCTCTTCCTCTCTCTCTCTCTTAATCTTTCTCTCACTTCCTCTCTCTCTTTCTCTCTCTCTCTCTTTCTCTCTCTCTCTCTCTCTTTCTCTCTCTCTCTCTTTCTCTCTCTCTCTCTTTCTCTCTCTCTCTCTCCTCTTTTTCTCTCTTCCTCTCTCTCTCTTCTTCTCTCTCTTCCTCTCTCTTCCTCTCTCTCTCTCTCTCTTATTCTCTCTCTTCCTCTCTCTCTCTCTCTCTCTCTCTCTCTCTCTCTCTCTCTCTCTCTCTCTCTATCTCTCTCTATCTCTCTCTCTCCTCTCTCTCTCCTCTCTCTCTCTCTCTCTCTCTCTCTCTCTCTCTCTTCTCTCTCTCTCCTCTCTCTCTCTCTCTCTCTCTCTCTCTCTCTCTCTCTCTCCTCTCTCTCTCCTCTCTCTCTCTCTCTTTCCCTTCTCTCCCCTCTCTCCTCCTATCTTTCCCTTCTCTCCTCTCTTTCTCTCACTCTCTCCCCCTTTTCCTTTTCACTCTCCCCCTCTCTCTTCTACCTTTCCTCTCTCTCTCTCTCTCTCTCTCTCTCTCTCTCTCTCTCTCTCTCTCTCTCTCTCTCTCTCTCTCTCTCTCTCTCTCTCTCTCTCTCTCTCTTTCCTTTACTAAAAAAAAAAAAAAAAAAAAAAAATGGTTGGGACTCGTAGGAATCAGGGATCACATGACAATGGTATTGGTAGGGAGGAATGGATGGAGGAGCAGTGGAAAAGGATGGAGCAAGAATGGGAGAGAAAATTAGGAGAGCTTTCTGAAAAAATGGAGAAAGAGCTCTCTGCGAAATGGGAAAAAGAGGTTGGAGAAGGAGACGAAGAAATGGGAGGCACAAATCGAAACTGCAGTAGACAGGGTAAGGGTCCTAGAGTTTGAGGTAAACAGGCTGAAGCAAGTCTCAGGGGCAGTGACCAGAGAAGACACAGCATATGAAGCTGAGAGGATGAACAGGAAGGAAGGAGATATGAATTATGCTAAGGTCAAATCAGCCTGCAAAGAAGGGCCAGGGAGCGGAAGGGAAGAGCAGATGGGTGCAGATGGAGAGGGAGATAGGTCGAATGCTGAGGCACAACCATGCTACCAAGAGCCACTGGAAAAATCAGGGGAGAAAATGACCATATACAGACAGGAACCAGAGTCACAGAGGGAGAGGCAATGGGAAGAGGAAAGGGCAAAATCAGTGTTTATCCATGGGCTTCGGGAGAGAGAGGAAAAGACACACACTGAAAGACAGCAGGAAGAAAGAATGGAGATTGGGAAAATCATCACGGAAATAGGGGGAGAAGACATGGACGAGATTGTAAATTTTCAGAGAATAGGGGGGTACGTGAAGGGGAGAAACCGACCGATCAAGCTGATTCTCAGGACAGAAACAATGAGGAACAGGATCCTCCAAGAGAAACCAAGGTTGAAAAACTCGGAAGAGTACAAGAAGGTGTTCCTAGACAGAGACAGAACACAAACAGAGAAACAGCAGCTGAGGGAGAGGACAAAAAAGCGAAAGGAGATAGGAAAGGGAACAAGGATGGAACCAGCAGAGGTCAGTCAGAGCAGAACAGAGAAGCAAGGGCAAGCACACACACAACTATCCTCAGAACCCCACAATCTATCACACCATCCCAACACAAACTACAATCCATACCCACAGCTTCCACCCAACCCCCAATCATAGAATCCCACAGTATGCTACCATGTCTCCCACCCCCACAGGCCCCCCAAACCACAGTATTGGAAAGGAAACTGAAGGTATGGTACACAAACGCTGATGGAATAGCAAACAAGTGGGAGGAGTGGCACGAAAGAGTCAAAGAGACATCAACGGACATCATAGCGCTCACAGAAACCAAGCTTGCAGGTATGATAACAGATGCCATCTTTCCAACGGGATACCAGATCCTGAGGAAAGACAGAAGGAACAGGGGGGGTGGAGGAGTGGCACTGCTGATCAAACACGGATGGAATTTTGATGAGCTGGAGAGAGGAGACAGCGGAGAAGAAAGTGATTACATAGTGGGTACGCTTCACTCTGGAGGTCCCAAGGTGGTAATTGCAGTGATGTATAACCCACCACAGAACAGCAGGAGACCAGGGCATGAGTATGACGTGAGCAATAGAGCGATGGTTGACACACTGGCTGCAGTGGCCAGAAGAGCTCATGCATGCAGGGCAAAGCTCCTGATCATGGGCGACTTTAACCACAAGGAGATCGACTGGGAGAACTTGGAGCCACATGGGGGCCAAGATACATGGAGGGCTAAGATGATGGAGGTGGTACTGGAAAACTTCATGTACCAACACGTAAGGGACACTACAAGAGAGAGAGGAGAGGATGAGCCAGCAAGACTGGACTTAGTATTCACCTTGAGCAGTGCAGATATTGAGGACATCACATATGAAAGACCCCTTGGGGCCAGCGATCATGTGGTTTTGAGCTTCGAATACACAGTAGAGCTACAAGTGGAGGGAGGAGCAGGAAGGCCAGGACAAATGAAAAACTACAGGAAAGGGGACTACATGGAAATGAGGAACTTCCTGAACGAGGTTCAGTGGGACAGAGAACTGGCATGGAATCCAGTTAATGAGATGATGGAATATGTAGCAACAATGTGCAAGGAGGCTGAAGAGAGGTTTGTACCCAAGGGAAACAGGAATAATGAAAAAACCAGGACGAGCCCATGGTTCACCCAAAGGTGCAAGGAGGCAAAAACCAAGTGTGCTAGGGAATGGAAGAAATATAGAAGGCAAAGGACCCAGGAGAATAAGGAGAGCAGTCGTAGAGCCAGAAACGAATATGCACAGATAAGAAGGGAGGCCCAACGACAATATGAAAACGACATAGCAGCGAAAGCCAAATCTGAACCGAAGCTGTTATACAGCCACATCAGGAGGAAAACAACAGTCAAGGACCAGGTAATCAGGCTAAGGAAGGAAGGAGGAGAGACAACAAGAAATGACCGTGAAGTATGTGAGGAACTCAACAAGAGATTCAAAGAAGTGTTCACAGAGGAGACAGAAGGGGCTCCAGAGGGACGGAGAGGTGTGGCACATCACCAGGTGCTGGACACGGTGCACACAACCGAGGAAGAAGTGAAGAGGCTTCTGAGTGAGCTAGATACCTCAAAGGCAATGGGGCCAGATAACATCTCTCCATGGGTCCTGAGAGAGGGAGCAGAGGTGCTATGTGTACCCCTAACAACAATATTCAATACATCTATCGAAACAGGGAGATTGCCTGAGGCATGGAAGACAGCAAATGTAGTCCCAATCTTTAAAAAAGGAGACAGACATGAAGCACTAAACTACAGACCAGTGTCACTAACATGTATAGTAAGCAAAGTCATGGAGAAGATTATCAGGAGAAGAGTGGTGGAACACCTAGAAAGGAATGATTTCATCAACAGCAGCCAACATGGTTTCAGGGACGGGAATTCCTGTCACAAACCTACTGGAGTTCTATGACATGGTGACAGCAGTAAGACAAGAGAGAGAGGGGTGGGTGGATTGCATTCTCTTGGACTGCAAGAAGGCGTTTGACACAGTTCCACACAAGAGATTAGTGCAAAAACTGGAGGACCAAGCAGGGATAACAGGGAAGGCACTACAATGGATCAGGAAATATTTGTCAGGAAGACAGCAGCGAGAAATGGTACGTGGCGAGGTGTCAGAGTGGGCACCTGTGACCAGCGGGGTCCCACAGAGGTCAGTCCTAGGACCAGTGCTGTTTCTGTTATTTGTGAACGACATGACAGAAGGAATAAACTCTGAGGTGTCCCTGTTTGCAGATGACGTGAAGTTGATGAGAAGAATTTATTCGATCGAAGACCAGGCAGAACTACAAAGGGATCTGGACAGGCTGCAGACCTGGTTCAGCAATTGGCTCCTGGAGTTCAATCCCACCAAGTGCAAAGTCATGAAGATTGGGGAAGGGCAAAGAAGGCCGCAGACGGAGTACAGTCTAGGGGGTCAGAGACTACAAACCTCATTCAAGGAAAAAGATCTTGGGGTGAGTATAACACCAGGCACATCTCCTGAAGCGCACATCAACCAAATAACTGCTGCAGCATATGGGCGCCTAGCAAACCTCAGAACAGCATTCCGACATCTTAATAAGGAATCGTTCAGGACCCTGTACACCGTATACGTTAGGCCCATATTGGAGTATGCGGCACCAGTTTGGAACCCACACCTAGCCAAGCACGTGAAGAAACTAGAGAAAGTGCAAAGGTTTGCAACAAGACTAGTCCCAGAGCTAAGAGGTATGTCCTACGAGGAGAGGTTAAGGGAAATCAACCTGACGACACTGGAGGACAGGAGAGATAGGGGGGACATGATAACGACATACAAAATACTGAGAGGAATTGACAAGGTGGACAAAGACAGGATGTTCCAGAGATTGGACACAGTAACAAGGGGACACAGTTGGAAGCTGAAGACACAGATGAATCACAGGGATGTTAGGAAGTATTTCTTCAGCCACAGAGTAGTCAGTAAGTGGAATAGTTTGGGAAGCGATGTAGTGGAGGCAGGATCCATACATAGCTTTAAGCAGAGGTATGATAAAGCTCACGGCTCAGGGAGAGTGACCTAGTAGCGATCAGTGAAGAGGCGGGGCCAGGAGCTCGGACTCGACCCCCGCAACCTCAACTAGGTGAGTAACTAGGTGAGTACACACACACACACACAGACACAGACACAAACACACACACACACACACACACACACACACACACACACACACGCACACGCACACGCACACACACACACACACACACACACACACACACACAGTACAGTCTAGGGGGTCAGAGACTACAAACCTCACTCAAGGAAAAAGATCTTGGGGTGAGTATAACACCAGGCACATCTGAAGCGCACATCAACCAAATAACTGCTGCAGCATATGGGCGCCTAGCAAACCTCAGAACAGCATTCCGACATCTTAATAAGGAATCATTCAGGACCCTGTACACCGTGTATGTTAGGCCCATATTGGAGTATGCGGCACCAGTTTGGAACCCACACCTAGCCAAGCACGTGAAGAAACTAGAGAAAGTGCAAAGGTTTGCAACAAGACTAGTCCCAGAGCTAAGAGGTATGTCCTACGAGGAGAGGTTAAGGGAAATCAACCTGACGACACTGGAGGACAGGAGAGATAGGGGGGACATGATAACGACATACAAAATACTGAGAGGAATTGACAAGGTGGACAAAGACAGGATGTTCCAGAGATTGGACACAGTAACAAGGGGACACAGTTGGAAGCTGAAGACACAGATGAATCACAGGGATGTTAGGAAGTATTTCTTCAGCCACAGAGTAGTCAGTAAGTGGAATAGTTTGGGAAGCGATGTAGTGGAGGCAGGATCCATACATAGCTTTAAGCAGAGGTATGATAAAGCTCACGGCTCAGGGAGAGTTACCTAGTAGCGATCAGTGAAGAGGCGGGGCCAGGAGCTCGGACTCGACCCCCGCAACCTCAACTAGGTGAGTACACACACACACACACAGGATCAGGCACACATCACAGGAAAGGCACTGCAATGGATCAGAGAATACCTGACAGGGAGGCAACAACGAGTCATGGTACGTGACGAGGTGTCAAAGTGGGCGCCTGTGACAAGCGGGGTTCCACAGGGGTCAGTCCTAGGACCTGTGCTGTTCTTGGTATATGTGAACGACATAACGGAAGGGATAGACTCAGAAGTGTCCTTGTTTGCATATGATGTGAAGTTAATAAGAAGAATCAAATCAGATGAGGATCAGGCAGGACTACAAAGAGACCTGGACAGGCTACAAGCCTGGTCCAGCAACTGGCTCCTTGAGTTTAACCCTGCCGAATGCAAAGTCATGAAGATTGGGGAAGGGCAAAGAAGACCGCAGACACAATATAGTTTAGATGGCCAGAGACTGCAAACCTCACTCAAGGAAAAAGATCTGGGGGTGAGTATAACACCGAGCATATCTCCTGAGGCGCACATCAATCAGATAACTGCTGCAGCATACGGGCGCCTGGCGAACCTACGGATAGCGTTCCGATACCTCAGTAAGGATTCGTTCAAGACTGTATACCATTTACGTCAGGCCCATACTGGAGTATGCAGCACCAGTTTCGAATCCACACCTAGTCAAGCACGTCAAGAAAGTAGAGAAAGTGCAAAGGTTTGCAACAAGACTAGTCCCAGAGCTACGGGAATTGTCCTACGAAGAAAGGTTGAGGGAAATCGGCCTGACGACACTGGAGGACAGGAGGGTCAGGGGAGACATGATAACGACATATAAAATACTGCGCAGAATAGACAAGGTGGACAAAGACGGGATGTTCCAGAGAAGGGACACAGACACAAGAGGTCACAATTGGAAGTTGAAGACTCAGATGAATCAAAGGGATGTTAGGAAGTATTTCTTCAGTCATAGAGTAGTCAGGCCGTGGAATAGCCTAGAAAGTGACGTAGTGGAGGCGGGAACCATACATAGTTTTAAAGCTAGGTATGATAAAGCTCATGGGGCAGGGAGAGAGAGGACCTAGTAGCAATCATCGAAGAGGCGGGGCCAGGAGCTATGAATCGACCCCTGCAACCACAAATAGGTGAGTACAAATAGGCGAGTACACACACAAACACACACACACACACACACATACACACACACACACACACACACACACACACACACACACACACAAGCAGAGGCATGATAAAGCTCACGGCTCAGGGAAAGTGACCTAGTAGCGATCAGTGAAGAGGCGGGGCCAGGAGCTCGGACTCGACCCCCGCAACCTCAACTAGGTGAGTACAACTAGGTGAGTACAGACACACAGACAGGGATAACAGGGAAGGCACTGCAATGGATCAAGGAATACTTGTCAGGAAGACAGCAGCGAGTATTGGTACGTGGCGAGGTGTCAGAGTGGGCACCTGTGACCAGCGGAGTCCCACAGGGGTCAGTCCTAGGACCAGTGCTGTTTCTGGTATTTGTGAACGACATGACGGAAGGAATAAACTCCGAGGTGTCCCTGTTTGCAGATGACGTGAAGTTGATGAGAAGAGTTCATTCGATCGAAGACCAGGCAGAAATACAAAGGGATCTGGAGAGGCTGCAGACCTGGTCCAGCAACTGGCTCCTGGAGTTCAATCCCACCAAGTGCAAAGTCATGAGGATTGGGGAAGGGCAAAGAAGACCGCAGACGGAGTACAGTCTAGGTGGCCAGAGACTACAAACATCACTCAAGGAAAAAGATCTTGGGGTGAGTATAACACCAGGCACATCTCCTGAAGCGCACATCAACCAAATAACTGCCGCAGCATATGGGCGCCTGGCAAACCTCAGAACAGCATTCTGACATCTTAATAAGGAATCGTTCAGGACCCTGTACACCGTGTACGTTAGGCCCATATTAGAGTATGCTGCACCAGTTTGGAACCCACACCTAGCCAAGCATGTAAAGAAACTAGAGAAAGTGCAAAGGTTTGCAACAAGACTAGTCCCAGAGTTAAGAGGTATGTCCTATGAGGAGAGGTTAAGGGAAATCAACCTGACGACACTGGAGGACAGGAGAGATAGGGGGGACATGATAACGACTTACAAAATACTGAGAGGAATTGACAAGGTGGACAGAGACAGGATGTTCCAGTGACTGGACACAGCAACACGGGGAGACAGTTGGAAACTGAAGACACAGATGAATCAAAGGGATGTTAGGAAGTATTTCTTCAGCCACAGAGTAGTCAGGAAGTGGAATAGTTTGGGAAGCGATGTAGTGGAGGCAGGATCCATACATAGCTTTAAGCAGAGGTACGATAAAGCTCATGGTTCAGGGAGAGTGACCTAGTAGCGACCAGTGAAGAGGCGGGGCCAGGAGCTTGGACTCGACCCCTGCAACCTCAACTAGGTGAGTACAACTAGGTGAGTACACACACACACACACACACACACACACACACACACACACACACACACACACACATACAGATAGAATCCCACAGTATGCCACCAGGTCTCCCACCCTCACAGGCCCCACAAACCACAGTGTTGGAAAGGAAACTGAAGGTATGGTACACAAACGCTGATGGTATAACAAATAAGTGGGAGGAGTGGCATGAAAGAGTCAAAGAAGCATCACTGGACATCATAGCTCTCACAGAAACTAAGCTAACAGGTATGATAACAGATGCCACCTTTCCAATGGGATACCAAATCCTGAGGAAAGACAGAGGGAACAGGGGGGGTGGAGGAGTGGCGTTGCTGATCAAAAATCGCTGGAATTTTGATGAGCTGGAGAGAGGAGACAGCGGAGAAGAAAGTGATTACATAGCGGGAACACTTCACTCTGGAGGTGTGAACACACACACACACACACACACACACACACACACACACACACACACACACACACACACACACACATACACGTCTTAATATATGTTCATTGTCTGAAGAAGTTAATTAATTCACAACAAATCTTTAGACGACTTTTCAGTCTCGATGCTTCAATAGAAACAGAAAAGTCGTCTCATGTTTATCTTTAATCTGTAGGATAGTTGAGAAATACTCCAGCTCCAAATGTTCATAGCTTTATTGGTAGCGCACTCAGATCACACACTGTGGTCCGGGGATCGATCCCCGGTAAGGGTGGAAACATTAGGACGTGTTTCCTTAACACACTTGCTGTGTGGAAGACATATATGTACAGTTCAGGACATTTATTAAAGGAAACGTTTCGCCACGAGTGACTTCTTCGGTCCTTATACCGAGATAACTGAGAACACGAGTATAAATAGTGGCAGGAGTCTACGTTCATCCATCAGTACAGTAAGTACCTGGGTGTTAGTCGACTGGTGTGAGTCGCATCCTGGGGACAAAATTGACCTAATTTGCCCCATATGCTTTCTATGTAGTATAATGTTATTGATGTCAACTATGGTCTGTATACTTTGTACATGTACTTGTAAAAATTATTATTATTATTATTATTATTATTATTATTATTATTATTATTATTATTATTATTATTAATGTAGCTTTAAAATTCCCGTTAATTAATCCTTTATTAAAATGTGTGAGAGTTCGATAAAAGTGACAACTATTTATGCTATTGTAACGATACTGTAAACTATAGTACATCCAGTTAAGCTATCGTTATAGCACTGTAAACTAATCTTTTTACTGGGTATCCTTGCCAGGTTTTAATGGGTATCCTTGCCAGGTCTTAGTGGGTATCCTTGCCAGGTCTTAATGGGTATCCTTGCCGGGTCTTAGTGGGTATCCTTGCCAGGTCTTAGTGGGTATCCTTGCTGGTTCTTACTTGGAATCGATGTCAGATCATAATGTGCCTCCCTGCAAGTTCTTACTTAGAGAGTATCCTCGGCAGTTCTGGAGTCGACGCCCTCAAAGCATCGAAGTCTGGTGGGTATGTTGTCAGGGCTGCCATACTCCGTCAGTGTTGTTGCCTTCGCTGGTGTCGCATACTGCATCAGGACCTGGCGTTACCTTATGCTTGTCTGCGCCTCTCCAGCACTCTTGCTACTGCCACTTTCTATGTAAGTATGCACTTCTATGTAAGTATGTCTTCAGTGATTGTGCTACCTTCGAGGGAAGGGAAAATGGTGCCTTGTTGGCATTAATGTCACAAATAGTGATTGTGTTAGTGATCTAAACTAGTGGATCTACTGGATTTTCATTGTGTTCTTTTCAGCCTTACGTATCGTGTTGGTTAGTAGGGTTGAAAACCTATCGCCTACACTCTGGTCATTAAGACTGCACGGTAACCTTTTCACCATCAGACAAGAATACTTGAGTCCCTAAAACTGGGATCACGAGGCGTGTTAAAGAAGCGGGGGTTCGACTCCCGGCCAGTCGTAGTAATGTTAACTACTGAAAACCACTCGTTCATGGATGTAGTCATATGTGTACTGCTGGTGAAGACTGGCATTACGAACGGGAGGCAAATGAAATTAGTCCTGTAGATTCTATGGCCACGTATGTGCTTGCATCAGGAGTGACATGTCCAGTGATACTGGGTACCCGATGTCAAAAGCATTGAGGGGCCAGGTGGATTAAGGCATCTCGGAATTTTGGTGGGTTTCTCACGAGGTGTGCTAAAATGTGAAGGGTTCGATTCCCAGTCAGCTGGTGCAGTGTCAGTGAGGTCAGTGTTGGTACGAGGAGCCCTTGGTGGATGTTGGTTCTTCAGGGCTTGTGCCGTACTGACGTCCTTAGAAGCGATGGTATCCTCACTGGTTATAAGTCTCAGTGCTCCAATAGTATTACCCTCTTCTACTTTTTTTGTTAATTTGGGCTCTGATTTTATATATATATATATATATATATATATATATATATATATATATATATATATATATATATATATATATATATATATATATGTATATATATATATATATATATATATACAGACATATATATGTTGGTTTAGAAAGACACGTAAGCAAACACTATAACATATTTATTAGAAAACGTTTCGGTCCTGGGACCTTGATCACTTCTAACATACAGAGGTAGAAAGACATTATATATAGGCGGAGAGTGAGGTGTGACGCACGTGACCTGAGGAATGTCATAAGAACATAAGAATGGAGGAACACTGTAGAAGGCCTACTGGCCCATGACCAGACCTCAGACGCCGACGGTGCCTAGAAGCCTCACTAATCGCCGTCACCGACACTATAGAACGCAACACTGGAAACTACAAAATTTCAAAAACATTGGCATACATGATACTTAAGCAGCACCAACCCAACAACTCAGAAGTCACATGATTTCATCGTCTACCCGTCCTCATCATAGGCAGAGGTTGTTTTGGTAAGGACCTGCCTCGCATGGGCCAGTAGGCCTTCTACAGTGTTCCTCCATTCTTATGTTCTTATGACATTCCTCAGGTCACGTGCGTCACACCTCACTCTCCGCCTATATATAATGTCTTTCTACCTCTGTATGTTAGAAGTGATCAAGGTCCCAGGACCGAAACGTTTTCTAATAAATATGTTATAGTGTTTGCTTACGTGTCTTTCTAAACCAACTTGTCGGTATTTATTACCAAGGTTTATACCATATATATATATATATATATATATATATATATATATATATATATATATATATATATATATATATATATATATATATATATATATATATACATATACATATATACACATATATATATATATATATATATATATATATATATATATATATATATATATATATATATATATAATATATATATATATACATGTATATATATTTTACCTTACAGGATGCTGATGTGTATAAAGCTGCTATGTCATTTCCACAGGGCTCAACAGGAGGTTTCACCGGTTTAAGACCTCAACACTTAAAACAAATGCTCAGTCCAGCACTTGGTGATGTTTCAGAGAGGCTGTTGTCTGAACTCACCAAATTTTCCAATCTGTGCCTGGCTGGCAGTGTCCCAGAGGCCATTAGGCCCCTTGTCTTTGGTGCCTCATTGTGTACCCTCTGGAAAAAGGATGAAGGACTCAGGCCCATTACAGTGGGCAACATCCTTTGGTGCCTAGTCGCCAAGGCTGCAGTAAGAATGGTGAGTCAAGAGGCTGTTGCAATGTTGAAACCAACTCAGGTCGGTTTTGGTGTTCAACAAGGCTGTGAAGCAGCTGCCCAAGCAGCACGAGTATACATCAACAACATGTCCGATGAAAAAGCCTTGATCAAATTGGACTTTGCCAACGCTTTCAACTTAGTCAGAAGGGATGGTGCTCTCCCTTGTATCCCTTCATAGAATCGTGTTATAGTGTGACCTCTAAATTTTTGTTTGGGGACCATGAAATTGGCTCGTGTGAGGGTGTGCAACAGGGGGACTCTCTCGCCCCCTTTCTCTTCTGTTTGGTCATCAAGGAGGTCACAGAAGTACCCTAGCTGGCACTACAGAATCTCTCCTAGAGGACATCAGAAAAATTAAAGACATATGAGAGAGCCTGGGCCTATCTTTAAACCCCACCAAATATGAAATAGTTTCTACCAATCTACATATGATCCGGAATATTAGTGTTGTTTTACCAGGAGCACGAGCCATTGATCCAGCCAACAGCACTCTCTTTGGTGCTCCTCTTGGGTCCAGTGCCATCGATGTGATCCTAGAAAAAAATCTCAGCTCTCAGGACGATGGAAGACAGGATGAAAGACATCGATACACATGATGCCTTCTACCTACTCACCATGTGCCTGTCAATCCCAAAACTTACCTACTTCCTGAGATGCTCCCCAGCCTTCAGCAGTCCGAAACTCAAGGAATATGACTCTCTTCTTAAGACCATACTAGACAGTGTACTGAATCTTTCCCTCGAAGATGGACAGTGGGTGCAAGTCTCACTTCTAGTCAGGCCAGGGGGGCTGGGAGTATGCAAATCCTCCCAGATTGCCTTACCAGCTTTCCTATCCTATTCCATAGCATCAAATGAGTTAATAAAACAAATTCTTCCAGACAACCTCAGTGACTCATCAGGAATACAGGATCCTAGCTACGCCAGTGCCATCCAGCACCGAAACTTAGTGCAGCACTGGCCTACAAACAGTCAAGTTGGGATGGGCCCATCGCTGAAAAGGTGCTTGCAAACATGCTTAGGGCTGTAACATCAGACAGGGAGACTGCCCGTCTCCAAGCTGTGAGTGCACATCATTCCAGGGACTTTGTCCAAGCAGTTCCTATTTCGGCAATGGGAACACACCTCGACCCTATGGCTCTGCGCCTTGCTGCCCCAATTCACACGGAATATGCGTGTATTTGCGGCGATGCACAAGCAGACCAGTATGGTCTGCATGGTCTTAACTGTTCCAAAACCACACAATGAAGTCAATGACATCATAAAGACAACCCTTGCTACAGCTGGATGCCCAGCCGAGAGAGAGCCCCCATCACTAGCAGCCAACAATACTCACAACCCAGGAAATCGCCCCGATGGGATCACCATCTGTCCTTGGAAGAATGGCAAGCTCTTAGCATGGGACTATACCTGTGTGTCGACGCTGGCTGACACCTACATCCATCACAGTGTCGGGCGACAGGGAGGAGCTGCTGATCACAGGGAGGAGTACAAGATCGGCAAGTACAGGGACATAAACCAAAAGTATTAGTTTGTCCCAGAGGGTTCAGAGACCTTGGGATCATGGGGAAAAATGTCACACGTTTCCTTAGAGAATTGGGTTCCAGACTCATCGACACCACCAGGGACCCAAGGGCAGCCACTTTCATGTTCCAGCGCCTCAGCGTGGCCATCCAGAGGGGAAATGCATGCTGCATACTGGGCTCGCGTCCAGCCTCAGAGGAGCTGGAGGAGATTCATTATCTTGATATATTGTACGAATGTATTCATGTTTGTGTTTTCTGTAAATGTATTCTATTAATAAAATTTCCCATAGAATATAAAATATAGGGGGTGGTAGGAGAAGAAAATATTCAAACAGCTCCGGGGAGAACCTTGAGTTTTCCCTGAGGTGCGTTTATTGTCTTCTCTGAGGATGAGGGTCCCCAGTAAAGTTCTGAGGTGGTACATCCCTAAATTTTATTATGTATATATATATATATATATGCAAGGAATTCGTGAGAGCAGGCGAAATATACACAAACACTGATCTCTGGCTGAAGGAGACTCGAACCTACGAACCTTAGGACAAGGTACGCAGTGCTTTACCAATCAACCCACACTGGACATTACCTTGGCGTGTAGCTTGCGCTACACATTTGATCCAAGGCAGCCAGCTTTCAGGGAGAAGGCTTACAGCTTTTCATCTCATCCCCTGCATGCATCAGCCTTACTAGAGATTTTAAAAATGCAAGGAATTCGCGAGAACAGGCGAAATATGCATGCCCAGTGTGGATAGATTGGTAAAGCACTGCGTACCTTGTCCTAAGGTTCGTAGGTTCGAGTCTCCTTCAGCCAGAGATCAGTGTTTGTGTATATTTCGCATGCTCTCGCGAATTCCTTGCATTGTTAAAATCTCTAGTAAGGCTGATGCATGCAGGGGATGAGATGAAAAGCTGTAAGCCTTCTCCCTGAAAGCTGGCTGCCTTGGATCAAACGTGTAGCGCAAGCTACACGCCAAGGTAATGCCCAGTGTGGGTAGATTGGTAAAGCACTGCGTACCTTGTCCTAAGGTTCGTAGGTTCGAGTCTCCTTCAGCCAGAGATCAGTTTATATATATATATATATATATATATATATATATATATATATATATATATATATGTGTGTGTGTGTGTGTGTGATCTAATTTAGAGTATACGAGTTAAGTACCTCCCTTATTATATTATATTAGTTGCCTTTATTCACCACAGGATATATTATCATGAATATCTCTGGGGGTAATATATATTTACTTTAGTGGTGTCCTAGTCGGAATAACACTTACATTGGTCAATTAAAAAAATACATTTTATTTCCTTGTGTAACATAAAAAATAGTTTACATGTAATTAAATATTGGTAAGCACAAAAGACAGCCACTAACATATATGTGGACTGGACATTAAAAGTAGCGGACCCAGTGGGTTATCTGGAGTTTATCTGGAGAGAGTTCCGGGCGTCAACGCCCCCGCGGCCCGGTCTGTGACCAGGCCTCCTTATGTCAGTGTCCCAGGATGCGACCCACACCAGTCGACTAACACCCAGGTACCCATTTTACTGATGGGGAACATAGACAACAGGTGGAAAGAAACACGTCCAATGTTTCTACTCTGGCTGGGAATCGAACCCAGGCCCTCGCCGTGTGAAGCGAGAGCGTTAACCACCACGTAAATGTAGTTGTTTAATAATATAAACATATCTTTGGCCTTGATAATGTTTATCTCAGTAAGAATATGTACACTGAGAGGTGTATCTCTCACAGTATATATTCACTAAGAATACCTGTTTTAGGGTTTAACGTATTCTTTATAAACTCAGTTATAAACTCAATTAATCAGTCATTTATCTCATCAAAATTATATACGTCAGAGATGTATGATTCTTGGTGTATATATGATGAGAATTTTCTTTAGTTCCTACTGTAGGGATTAACCGTCCCAACAACCCATCCAGGACGAGGATTATAGAGCTATAAGGTTACAACCTGATTAGAAATTATGAGTTCTGTCTGTTTAAACGGAATAATATATACTTGTCTGAATCCATGTGTGAATATTTGTGAGACATTCTTGGCCTCGCATGGTTTTAAAAAAGATGAGATTTTGAAAGCCATAAATCCATCACTAGTCTAGAGATTTGTTACAAAAACAAGTGCTAAGTACACTTATCCTTGATAAATTAGACACTTGTATAACACTTGGGTATCTTTATTGAGGGAACGTTTCGCCACACAGTGACTTTATCAGTCCATAGAAAGAAGAACAGGGAAGAACAGGAGGAGTTTGAGGTAATCAGTCCCTCAGCCTTGATTCGATGTGGTCAGTCCAATAATCTTGAAAAGATTGTCGGTTCTGTGAACCATTCATCTACACACTTATCCTTACTAGCTAAAGACATTTTATACAAATATGTTTAGGTTACTCGAGAAATAACAGTCAGAGAACAGAACATACGATACGGATAATTAAAAACGAACCTTAACACAAAACTTTTAAGGCGTATGTAAAATGGATGTAATCAATTTGCAAATGAATATTATTCTAAGTACAACATCGGACTAATAAAATAAATGATACATTACAAAAAGGTCTCAAAACCTGAACAAATATCAAAGTGCACATTACAATTGTACACGACCCCAGGTGAACAGTCTGTGTGAACAGAACACAGTGTGTGTGTACTCACCTAGTTGTACTCACCTAGTTGAGGTTGCGGGGGTCGAGTCCGAGCTCCTGGCCCCGCCTCTTCACTGATCGCTACTAGGTCACTCTCCCTGAGCCGTGAGCTTTATCATACCTCTGCTTAAAGCTATGTATGGATCCTGCCTCCACTACATCGCTTACCAAACTATTCCACTTACTGACTACTCTGTGGCTGAAGAAATACTTCCTAACATCCCTGTGATTCATCTGTGTCTTCAGCTTCCAACTGTGTCCCCTTGTTACTGTGTCCAATCTCTGGAACAATTGTCTTTGTCCACCTTGTCAATTCCTCTCAGTATTTTGTATGTCGTTATCATGTCCCCCATATCTCTCCTGTCCTCCAGTGTCGTTAGGTTGATTTCCCTTAACCTCTCCTCGTAGGACATACCTCTTAGCTCTGGGACTAGTCTTGTTGCAAACCTTTGCACTTTCTCTAGTTTCTTCACGTGCTTGGCTAGGTGTGGGTTCCAAACTGGTGCCGCATACTCCAATATGGGCCTAACATACACGGTGTACAGGGTCCTGAATGATTCCTTATTAAGATGTCGGAATGCTGTTCTGAGGTTTGCTAGGCGCCCATATGCTGCAGCAGTTATTTGGTTGATGTGCGCTTCAGGAGATGTGCCTGGTGTTATACTCACCCCAAGATCTTTTTCCTTGAGTGAGGTTTGTAGTCTCTGACCCCCTAGACTGTACTCCGTCTGCGGCCTTCTTTGCCCTTCCCCAATCTTCATGACTTTGCACTTGGTGGGATTGAACTCCAGGAGCCAATTGCTGGACCAGGTCTGCAGCCTGTCCAGATCCCTTTGTAGTTCTGCCTGGTCTTCGATCGAGTGAATTCTTCTCATCAACTTCACGTCATCTGCAAACAGGGACACCTCAGAGTCTATTCCTTCCCTCATGTCGTTCACAAATACCAGAAACAGCACTGGTCCTAGGACTGACCCCTGCGGGACCCCGCTGGTCACAGGTGCCCACTCTGACACCTCGCCACGTACCATGACTCGCTGCTGTTTTCCTGACAAGTATTCCCTGATCCATTGTAGTGCCTTCCCTGTTATCCCTGCTTGGTCCTCCAGTTTTTGCACCAATCTCTTGTGTGGAACTGTGTCAAACGCCTTCTTGCAGTCCAAGAAAATGCAATCCACCCACCCCTCTCTCTCTTGTCTTACTGCTGTCACCATGTCATAGAACTCCAGTAGGTTTGTGACACAGGATTTCCCGTCCCTGAAACCATGTTGGCTGCTGTTGATGAGATCATTCCTTTCTAGGTGTTCCACCACTCTTCTCCTGATAATCTTCTCCATGATTTTGCATACTATACATGTCAGTGACACTGGTCTGTAGTTTAATGCTTCATGTCTGTCTCCTTTTTTAAAGATTGGGACTACATTTGCTGTCTTCCATGCCTCAGGCAATCTCCCTGTTTCGATAGATGTATTGAATATTGTTGTTAGGGGTACGCATAGCGCCTCTGCTCCCTCTCTCAATACCCATGGGGAGATGTTATCTGGCCCCATTGCCTTTGAGGTATCTAGCTCACTCAGAAGCCTCTTCACTTCTTCCTCGGTTGTGTGCACTGTGTCCAGCACTTGGTGGTGTGCCCCACCTCTCCGTCTTTCTGGAGTCCCTTCTGTCTCCTCTGTGAACATTTCTTTGAATCTCTTGTTGAGTTCTTCACATACTTCACGGTCATTTCTTGTTGTCTCTCCTCCTTCCTTCCTTAGCCTGATTACCTGGTCCTTTACTGTTGTTTTCCTCCTGATGTGGCTGTACAACAGTTTCGGGTCAGATTTGGCTTTCGCTGCTATGTCATTTTCATATTGTCTTTGGGCCTCCCTTCTTATCTGTGCATATTCGTTTCTGGCTCTACGACTGTTCTCCTTATTCTCCTGGGTCCTTTGCCTTCTATATTTCTTCCATTCCCTAGCACACTTGGTTTTTGCCTCCCTGCACCTTTGGGTAAACCATGGGCTCATCCTGGCTTTTTCATTAATCCTGTTACCCTTGGGTACAAACCTCTCCTCAGCCTCCTTGCATTTTGTTGCTACATATTCCATCATCTCATTAACTGGCTTCCCTGCCAGTTCTCTGTCCCACTGAACCCCGTTCAGGTAGTTCCTCATTCCTGTGTAGTCCCCTTTCTTGTAGTTTGGCTTCATTCGTCCTGGCCTTCCTGCTTCTCCCTCCACTTGTAGCTCTACTGTGTATTCGAAGCTTAAAACCACATGGTCACTGGCCCCAAGGGGTCTTTCATATGTGATGTCCTCGATATCTGCACTACTCAAGGTGAATACTAAGTCCAGCCTTGCTGGTTCATCCTCTCCTCTCTCTCTTGTAGTGTCCCTTACGTGTTGGCACATGAAGTTTTCCAGTACCACCTCCATCATCTTAGCCCTCCATGTATCTTGGCCCCCATGTGGGTCCAAGTTCTCCCAATCGATCTCCTTGTGGTTAAAGTCACCCATGATCAGGAGCTTTGCCCTGCATGCATGAGCTCTTCTGGCCACTCTAGCCAGTGTGTCAACCATCGCTCTATTGCTCTCGTCGTACTCTTGCCTTGGCCTCCTGCTGTTCTGTGGTGGGTTATACATCACTGCTATTACCACCTTGGGACCTCCAGAGTGAAGTGTTCCCACTATGTAATCACTTTCTTCTCCGCTGTCTCCTCTCTCCAGCTCATCAAAATTCCAGCGATTTTTGATCAGCAATGCCACTCCTCCACCCCCCCTGTTCCCTCTGTCTTTCCTCAGGATTTGGTATCCCGTTGGAAAGATGGCATCTGTTATCA
>NC_091297.1:31076709-31091709 GCF_038502225.1 Cherax quadricarinatus | reverse complement strand
TGTTCATGAGAATTTAATGAATTTAAAGGAGGTAGAAGAATAAGGTAGAGTGATTGAGTGATTACCTTAAGTAATAACTCCCGAGCGTGACACCACACACAGATAGAAATTTCAACACAATGACAATTAAAGCAATGAATCTGTAATTTTTTTTTAATATTTCAGTAGACGTGGATACAAGAAATTCAGTTCAGTGATCATTCTACGTTAAGCTCTTGTTTGTTAAAAGAGGTATGTTAGAATGAAGGAATCGAAACATGTGGTACAAATAGTGGGAGAAGAAGAGTGAAAATAAGAAATACAGGAAGATGAATACTGGACAACAACTTAGTAGACTTGTTTCAAAGATGTGTGTTGACATAATATATTGTATTATGAATAATATTAGGGTAAGAAGGAGCTTATCAACAATAGATCTGAAGCGCTTGGTAAAGAATGACTCTTCGGAATCTTCCAGTAGAGAGTTCCAAGTTCTGGGGCCGTCCTTAGGTTGTGTCGGATTAATTTCTTGAATTATGCTTGTGAGTTCTGCTGCAACTCTCTAAATAGAGTTATAGAACTGAATTTACAATTATATTGATTGTCCTGTATACTCGTATATGGTATGGACAGTAGTTTGAGTGAATGCTTTGTAGGCTAAATACGTTTAAACTTTTGAAGAGTGGGAGGCATGTGTTGTCTGGTAGCTGCTTGGGTGATCCTTCGTAGAGCAGGTTTTTTTTTGGTAAAGCTACCATTAACTGTAGGTTATTTGTGGTTGTAGATCCCCCAGGCACAAATATCATAGGTGAGGAAAGGAGAGAAAAAATCTTTTCTCGACTACTCAGAAGTTCATGAATTTGCCCCATCTCAGTATTGAATATTGCAGCCGCTGTTGTGCCTGTGCAATAAAAATAAATTATCCCATACCCCTGGCCGGGATTGAACCCGCGGTCATAGAGTCATTACGATTTCTTGAGTCATGTTGACGGCAGTGAAGGGACTTGAGCTAGAGTTCGTCACGGCCACGCTAGCTGGAGATTCGTCTGTAAAAACTTGCATTTGTGGTCACAGTGGTGCCTGTGCTAACCTTCCTATGGTGTAGAAATATACCTAGTTGGATAAATCTTATTGTAGCTAGCTGGTCTAGTGGCTAACGCGACGGGCTGGAGTTTTGAGACTCTCTGACCAAAAATAAATCATTATGGAACTTGAAGGAAAAAACGCTTTACTTCTCATATAAAACCAAAAACTTTTCCATGAGGTAATTTTAAATTTCTAAGGAACAAAAAGGCAATACCGTGACTATAATAATAATAATAATAATAATAATAATAATAATAATAATAATAATAATAATCTTTATTTACTGCAAGTACATGTATAAGGTATACAATCCTAGCTGACGTCAATGACATACTACTATGTAGAAAGCCGCTTGTTATGCAGAGCATTTCGGGCAAATTATGTCTTTGTCCCAGGATGCGACCCACACCAGTCAACTAATTCCTCGATACCCATTTTTACTGATGGGTGATCATAGACAACCGGTGTAAAGAAACACGCCCAGTGTTTCTACCCGCGCTGGGAATCGAACGCAGACCCTCGCCGTGTGAAGCGAGAGCTTTAGCGATCAGGCAACGGGGCACCGTGGCCGGGTCCTACTAATTACCGAGAATAACCGAGAACAACCGAGAACAAGCTTGGATTTACCGAGAATAAGTGGGTCCTACTAATTACCGAGAACAACCGAGAACAACTGAGAACAAGCTCGGATTTACCGAGAACAACCGGGAACAAGCTTGGATTTACCGAGAACAAGTCAGACTTACCGAGAACATCCTATGTCATGGACCATCATCAGAGTAGGGTGATAGGGTATTTATCCAACCGAACTGATTCACGAAGTCGTAATGACACGATTGCAAACAAACCATACCACGGGTGGGGTTTGAACCTGCTGTTTATCTGGAGTTTATCTGGAGAGAGTTCCGGGGGTCAACGCCCCCGCGGCCCGGTCTGTGAGCAGGCCTCCTTAGGTCAGTGTCCCAGGATGCGACCCACACCAGTCGACTAACACCCAGGTACCCATTTTACTGATGGGGAACATAGACAACAGGTGGAAAGAAACACGTCCAATGTTTCTACTCTGGCTGGGAATCGAACCCAGGCCCTCACCGTGTGAAGCGAGAGCGTTAACCACCAGGCCACCAGAGCCCTGTCAGTCAAAACTCCAGACCGTCGCGTTAGCCACTGGGCCAGCTAGCTTAATAAGATTCATCCAACTAGGTATACTTTACACCATAGGAAGGTTAGCATAGGCACCACTGTGTCCACAAATGCAAGTTTTTACAGACGAATCTCCCGCTAGCGTGGCCGTGACGAACTCTAGCTCAAGTCCTCTAAAAACCGTCAACATGACTCATGAAATCGTTATAACACGATTGCACACAGTGCATACTTTCCCATATAAGGAAATTAGATCGAATAGAAATGACCCAAAATGGATGAATAATAAACTCAAATATCTTTTAGGGCAGAAGAAAGGAATTTTTAGACGCATCAAAAGAGTTGAGGGCCATCTTATGAATCAGTACATTGACATTAAGAGGGACGTTAAAAAGGGGATAAGAAAAGCTAAAAGGGAGTACGAAATTAAAGTTGCTAGGGATTCGAAAACTAACCCAAAAAGTTTTTTCCAGATGTATAGAACAAAAGTTAGGGATAAGATAGGTCCCCTTAAAAATAATTTGGGGCATCTTACTGACAAAGAGAATGAAATGTGCTCTATTTTAAATAATTATTTTCTCTCGGTTTTTACACAGGAAGACACTAACAATATTCCAGTAATTAATTTTTATAGTGGACCTGGAGATGATAAATTATGTAACATCACAGTCACTAGTGAAATGGTTATGAAAAAAAATAGACCGACTGAAACAAAATAAACCACCAGGATCTGATGAGTTTTTTTCAAGGGTTCTTAAGGAATGCAAAATGGAACTTTGTGAACCGTTAACTAATATCCTTAATTTATCTCTTCAAACAGGTGTAGTGTCTGATATGTGGAAGATGGCTAATGTAATTCCTGTTTTTAAAGCAGGGGACAAGTCGTTACCGTCAAATTACCGCCCAATAAGCCTAACCTCAATTGCAGACAGATTACTAGAGTCATTTATAGCTGAGATTATGAGAAGCCATCTGGATAAGCATAATCTGATTAATGATACTCAGCATGGATTCACGAGAGGCCGTTCTTGTCTAACTAATTTATTAACTTTCTTCTGTAAAGCTTTTGAGGCTGTTGATCACGACAAAGAATTTGATATTGTTTATTTTGATTTTAGTAAGGATTTTGATAGAGTTCCGCACCAAAGACTGTTAAAGAAAGTGGCAGCTCATGGCATTGGGGGAAAAGTGCTCTCGTGGATCGAGTCATGGCTCACAGACAGGAAGCAGAGAGTGTGCATAAATGGGGTTAAATCCTAGTAGGGGTCTGTAACAAGTGGTGTTCCACAGGGATCGGTCTTGGGCCCGTTGTTGTTTATAATATATATCAATGATCTTGATGAGGGAATTAAAAGTGATATGAGCAAATTCGCCGATGACACAAAGATAGGTAGGATAATTGATTCAAGCATAGATATCAGGGAACTTCAGGAGGATTTAGACAAACTTAATACCTGATCAGAAAAGTGGCAGATGCAGTTCAGTGTAGATAAATGCAAGGTTCTGAAGCTCGGGAGTGTCCATAACCATAGCACTTATAAGTTAAATAATGTGATGAATGGTTTTAAAAACCGACAAGTTGAAGATACTTATGCAACATATGGGAATGTTTATTTAGGAAACGTTTCGCCACACAGTGGCTTCATCAGTCCAGTACAAAGCAGAAAGGTGTAAGGAGAGGAGAAGTTTAAGGTAATCAGTCCCTAGGCCTGGAGTCGATGTGTTCAGTCCATCAGTCTTGTAGAATGTACAGCATAGGGCCGTAGACGTGGCTTATATACTGTAGACAGTGAGGCGAAGCAGGAGGAGGCGGGGTCATAGTGGTACCATCCACTAGTCGAAGTTGTCCAACCTTTGGACGAAGTAGGTCTTCGTCCACCCAGACGGCTAACAATATCCTCTATCCCAGCCCCAGGAAAGCAAACTCTTTATCTCCTCCTGTCTTTCAAGCAGAACGCCTTATCCATGTACTTAACCTGGCTATCCCCAACAACAGCAATATTCTTACCTTCCTTGGTGTCGTTCGTCGTGACGTTCCAGTAGTCGACTCACATTCGTCGGGTAGCAAGGAGAATGCATTAAATGTTTCCACAACAGTTTCCACAGCAGTCTCTTTCTTCTTTATCGTTTCTACCTTTCCATTCGTCTTCTTGATCGTCAACTTCGTTCCATGCTGTCCAGCCACTGTCCAGGTTCCCTTCTTGATCTGAGGACTCAAAACAGAAGGACTACTACGAATCCTCTTGTTTTCCTCAGTCAATCGCCGTATCTCAATCTTTGCTACCCTCAGTTCTTCCGTAAGCTGCTGGTAAAGTTGCTCGATGGAGGGCATCTTGGTTCAGTCCAAGGAGAGTACACTAACGTCCTCATGGAGCTAAGTACAAGTCATTACCCACCCACACTCACTCATGTATTTATCCAACCTATTTTTAAAACTACACAACGTCTTAGCGTCTATGATGATACTCGGGAGTTTGTTCCACTCATTCACAACTCTATTACCAAACCAGTGCTTTCCTATATCCTTCCTGAATCTGATTTTTTCCAATTTAAAGCCATTGCTGCGAGTCCTGTCTATGTTAGATATTTTTAGCACGCTGTTTACATCCTCTTTATTAATTTCTGTTTTCCATTTATACACCTCTATCACATCTTCCCTAATTCTATGCCTTTCTAGAGAGTGCAGATTCTATCCAGTCTATCCTCATAGGGAAGATTTCTGATAAATGGGATCAACTTTGTCATCCTCTTTTGTACGTTTACCATTGCATTTGTATACATTCTATAATACGGTGACCAGAACTGTGCAGGATGACCTAAATGAGGTCTAACCAAGGATATATATAGTTGAAGAACAACCTGAGGATTTCTATTATTTATACTTCTTGCTATTAAACCAAGGATTTTGTTAGCTTTATTGCAAAAACTAATGCACTGTTGTCTTGGTTTTAGATTACTACTAACCAGAACTCCTAAACCCTTTTTGCAATCCGTAATATTAAGATCTACATTATTTAGTTTATATGTGGCATGGTTATTTTCCTGTCCAACATTTAAAACTTTACATTTGTCTATATTAAACTGCATCTTCCACTTCTCCGACCACTGCGTCAGTCTATTCAAATCATCCTGGAGTGCTCTAATGTCCTCATTAGAATGAATTGGACGGCCTATTTTGGTGTCATCAGCAAATTTGCTTATGTCGCTATTTATTCCCTCATCTATGTCGTTTACGTAGATTGTGAACAACAAGGGGCCCAACACTGACCTCTGTGGAACACCGCTTGTGACGTGCCCCCATTCTGATTTCTCCCCATTTATGCAAACTCTCTGCTGCCTATTTGTCAACCATGCCTCTATCCAGGAAAAAATTTCTCATCCTATTCCGTGTGCCTTAAGTTTCCTCAACAGCCTCTGATGTGGAACTCTATCAAAAGCCTTACTGAAGTCCATATACACAATATCATATTCAATACCATGATCTACCTCCTCAAACACCTTAGTGAAAAATATTAGTAAATTCCTAAGACAGGAACGCCTCTTTGTAAAACTGTGTTGAGATTCATTCATCAATTTATGCCTTTCGAGATGGCTACGAATTGCTTCGGCAATTATTGATTCCATAAATTTTCCTACTATGGAGGTAAGGCTTATTGGTCTATAGTTCGAAGCTAAGGACTTGCCTTGTAAATAGGTATTACATTTGCCATTTTCCACTTATCACGCACTATGCCAGTTTGTAGTGATGTGTTGAAAAGATTAGCCAAAGGTTTGCTAAGTTCCTCTTTACATTCCTTTAACATCCTTGCAAACAGTTCAACAAGGCCTGGGGATTTGTTAGGTTTTAATTTCTCTATTTGTCTGAGAACCATATCACTAGTTACCCTAATCGTGCATAGTTTATTATTGTCCTGTTCTACATAATTTATTAATTCTGGAATTTCGCTAGTATTTTCCTGAGTAAAAACTGAGAGGAAGTGAGTAATAAAAATTTCACACATATACTTATCACAGTCAGTGATCTGACCTGACTAACTCTTAAGTGGGCCAGTCTTGTCCCTAATCTTACTTCTGTATACCTGAAAGACCCTTTTTGGGCTAGTCTTCGAATCCCTTGCGACCTTAGCCTCATAATCCCTTTTAGCTTTTCTTATTCCATTTTTTATTTCTCTTTAATTGAATATATTGATTTCTTAACTGCCCTTCCCCTCTGTTGATACGCCTATATATGTCTCTCTTTTGACCAATGAGATGTTTTAATCTATTGTTCAACCATTGGGGATCATTTTTGTTAGATCTAATTTCCCTACTCGGAACAAAAGTTGTCTGGGCAGCTAGAACTATGCTCTGAAAAACGTCATATTGGCACCCAAGATCACCTACCTGACCCATAGTCAGAACATCTCAATTTAGCCCACCCAGGTAATTTCTCAGTCCTATGAAATTGACCAAGCGAAAGTCTGGGACAGAGATTTGATTGCAGTTATCTGAGTAATTCCATGATATATTGAAACTAAGTGATTTGTGATTGCTTTCCCCAAGCTCATCATTAACCTCAAGATTATTAATTAGTGATTCTTTGTTGACAAGAACCAAGTCAAGCAGATTGTTTCCTCTAGTTGGTTTTGTCACATACTGTTTAAAAAAGAAATCCTGAACCGTATCAAGATTTCCTGTCAAATTGTTCCTATCAATTTGTTTACAATTAAAATCTCCCATTATAACAACATTTTCATATCTAGATGAATTTTGTCCCATAGCAGCTTACTGCACTCCCTATCAAGGTATAGGGGCCTATAAATCACACCCAAAATTAATTTGTCATGACCCTCGAGAAACTGTAGCCAAACAGATTCAATGTCCGATGTTTCTAATCTTATATCATGTCTAAGGCAACAATTTAAATTATCTCTGACCTACATCGCCACTCCACCACCCTTCCTGTTGTCCCTATCAGTGTGGAATAGTTTATAACCTTGTATGTTGCATTCAGAAGGCATTTCTCTGTCCTTCAAGTTTAACCAGGTCTCTGTTATAGCAATAATATCTGTATTATCTGCAATTGCAGGTAATCTTAGCTCATCTATCTTATTTCTTAGACTCCTACTATTTGTATAGTAAACTTTGAGGGAGCTAGTCACTCGTTGCCTTCTACTATCTGTCTTTGTTGATCAATTGCTTTGCATTTACTAGCAACTTTATTTTGATTATTGTCTTTTAAACATATCCGTGAGGTATCCTGGTAATATCTGCTGGTTTCAGCCCTAATACTGCAGCCTAATTGTTTCCCACAAACACCCATGCCTCTATAATCTATCAGTTCGAAGTCCTAGACAAGTCATCAATTACCCCCTCAATCGAATTGGCTAATACAACCACTCCATCCCCAGAGAGATGAGCCCCATCCCTTGCATACCTCTCACGTCTGCCATAGAATTTGTCCCAGTTATCAATAAATGAGATTGCAAGTTCCTTGTAGTACTTGTCTAGCCAGCAATTTATACCAATTGCCCTAGACATCCATTCATTGCACACTCTCTTTCTAGGCAAGATGCTACATATGACTGGGATCCCTCAGATCTGACTACTTCTATGGCTAACATGTACTTATCCAGTAGATACTGTCTTCTGACCTTCCCAATGTCATTACCCCCAGCACAAAGACAGATAATGGGCTTGTTCCCATTACCTGACATAATATTATCCAACCTGCTGACTATGTCACCAACACCAGCTCCTGGGAGTTACACCCTCTGTCTGACCTTCCTATCTCTGTTACAAAAAGCACGGTCCATATATCTTGAATGAGAATCTTCTGCAATTAGAATATTCTAACCTTGATTAGCAGGGCAGTCAGTGATACCTCACTAACCACTGAAGTACACTCTTCCTGGAGAACAGAGAATCATTTTCCTACCTTCACATCTTCTCTATTAACCCTCCTTATCTTCCTTCTTCCTGAGCTGTGAACCACTTGCCACTTAAAGTAGCTGCCACTCTCACAGCTGGTGATCATTTCCTCTTTACCAGCTCCATCCATCTCACACTCACTCCCAGACCCATCTAGGCGAAGCTTCAGCCTCTTATTTTCCTCCTGAAGAAATAGAACCTCCTCCTTGAACACTTTAACCTGAGATTCTAAAACATTACAACAAGCCATAGTGCTCGGTAACACCCCACGCTAACTCCCCGAGAGCTTAGGACAGGTATGACCACACGTGACCACTGACCTCAGCATGTTCCCGGTTGTTCTCGGTAAATCCGAGCTTGTTCTCTTTTGTTCTCGGTTCATCTCGGTTGTTCTCGGTAATAGTAGGACCGCCGTGGCCTGATCGCACAACCCACACAAACGAAAGAAAAGCTGTCGACGACGTTTCGGTCCTACTTGGGCCATATACAAAGTGACTTTGTAAATGGTCCAAGTTGGACCGAAGCGTCTTCGTTAGGTTATCTATCCTATGTGCAGGTTATTTGTGTATTAAACTTCTTTATTATCAAATTACCTAGGTGATAAGTTGCTGCCCAAGGAGATACCTTCCTCTTGCCAAGTGAATGTATAACAGCAACCTGTTATTGTTTTACATGTTGGTGGGATGACTGGTGTCATTTTTCTGTCTCATAAGCATGTAAGATTTTAGGTAAGTCTTGCTACTTCTACTTACACTTAGTTCACACTACACATGCATGTACGAGAGTATATATATATATATATATATATATATATATATATATATATATATATATATATATATATATATATATAAATACACCCCTCTGGGTTTTCTTCTATTTTCTTGCTAGTTATTCTTGTTTATGTCCTCTTATCTCCATGGTGAAGTGGAACAGAATTCTTCCTCCGTGAGCCATGAGTGTCGTAAGAGGCAACTAAAATGCCGGGAGCAAGGGAGCTAGTAACCCCTTCTGTATATATAACTAATATTAAAAAGAGAAACTTTCGTTTTTCTTTTTAGGTCACCCTACCTCTGTGAGATATAGCCGGTTTGTTGAAAATGAAAAATTATTCCCTTCTTTTTGCCTACCATTCTACACATCTAATAAAATTCATCTCTCATCATTGAGTATTCATGAACTCATACTATATTATTACCTCATCAGGCCAACAAACACAAAAACGATGTCGCTCAAGATACGACATCTTCCGAGTTCTTGGCCACCATGAAGCAAATTTATGACTACATACGGAGCCCTGGCATGCGAACCATCTTGCTGGCAGCGTCACTACTCTGGTTCCTGCAGAGTGGCGTTTACCTGGGCGTTGCTCTCAATGCTAATAATTTTACCAGGTACCCGAAGCTTATAATTTTATATGTATATATTCTGATGGTGCATTTTATATATATATATATATATATATATATATATATATATATATATATATATATATATATATATATATATATATATATATATATATATATATATATATAATGGGGGTCCACCTCATGAGAAGTGGATAAAAAGGCTTCAAGGAAGAATACATGGATTTCTTCCTGAAGCCGTTTGAATATTCCACTTCCCCTACCACCCCATCTTTTATTATATTTTTTTTTACCAATAGGAATATTTTATTACATAATATGGTACAGAAGATTTAAGAGATACATTGTTGATATAAAGGTGGCATATAAGGTACATGTTGTTATGTGTGTATCACCGATTATAAGGCGAAAATCTCATCCAGCTCCTCAGAGCTGGGGCGTGTGCCCAAAATACAGCAGGCATTACCCCTTTGAACAGCCGCACTGAGCCGCTGGAACAGAAAACTAGCTGCCCTGGAATCCCTAGTTACCCTGATGAGTCTTTTTCCCAGCTCCTTAAGGAATTTAGATGCACTCTTTCCCCATGAGCCAAGGGTCTCTGAGCCTATGGGAACAAACATATAATGATGGGCAAGTTCTCCATATTTTCTAGACTTTTGGGACTCCCTGAAGCTGGCAGCTGCCCCTCCTTCCTCCCTGGTGTATTGGAGATAGGTATCAGCCAAGGTAGATGCACATGTATAGTCCCACACCACCTGCTTCCCATCTGTCCAGGCTTGAAGGGTGATACCATCTGGACGCTTCTGGCTGCCATCAGATCTGCATAGTTGGGGTGGCTCCCTTACTGCTGGGCATCCAGCTGTTGTGAGGCTCCTCTTGATAATGTTATTAACCTCCTCATGTCTTGCAATCTTTCCCTCGGATTTACGGCACACAAGACCATGGTACCCGAATCGGTCTGCTGCTTCACTGTCACAAATACACCTGTGTTCGGCGAGAATAGGGGCGGCAAGTCGAAGGGCAACACCGATGCGGATGATCTGTGGGTCTAGGCGTGTGCCAAGGCTGGAATTGTGAACAGCCAACAGAAAGTCCCCAGCATGAAGGGCTCTCACTGCCAGGAGGCGGGCTCTATTCTTCCCTGACACACTCTGAAGCATTGTTGAGGCTATATTTTCCACTATTGGACCATCCCAGTGCGATTGTTTGTAGTTGTTGGGGGCAGCAGGTCTGGTTTCAGAGCCCGTTAGATTATCCCAGATCATTGCTCCATCAATGAATTTTTGGTCCTGGACTCCAATCTTGTCCCTAAGATGTTCAGGGAGAATCGCTGCTACAAGCTCTCTGGATGCAATACACGAGGACAGAAAAGCAGGTAACGCAATCTGTGATGACTTGCGGACACCAATGCCTCCTAGTCTGACTGGAAGTGTAGCTTGGTTCCACTGCCCGTCTTCTAGAGTAAGGTTAAGTACTTTCGTAAAAATCTGCCTCAGAATACTGTCATATTCGTGCAGTATAGGGTTATCATATGAAGGTGCACATCATAGGAAATATGTCAACCTGGGCAGACTCAAGCACTTTGTGAGAAGGTACAAGGCATCGTGTGTGTCCAGATTGCCTATTCGTTGTTCCATTCTCCTTAACTCTTCCAATTTCTTCCTGAGAATTGTGTCAATGGCATTGCTTCCCAGAGGTGCTCCTAGCAAGACACTATTTGTGGGGGCAATGACTGCTGCTCCTGGTAGTTTTGATCTCACTGCATTTATCACTTGTTGACTGACTGAGATGATTTCACATTTGGATGGATTCAGGATGAGACCCATTTCCTGTCCCCGTGTCATTACCTGTGTAAGGTCATGTAGGAGGGACTCCTTTGTACCTGCTAGTGTGCCATCATCTAGGAACCCTGATGTTTAGCTCGCTGGTCAGCCTGACTGTGATTTCCCTAACTGCTATACAGAAGAGAAATGGTGCAAGAGGATCTCCTTGTTGGACACCCTCCGATGATGTGATTTCATGCTCTCCAAAGAGAAGCATTGATTCCTTGCTATACCCAGCTGAAACAAAAGGGAAGAGACCAGGGAAATGTTCTTGTACTGCTGCTAATACCACGTCTCTTTTCAGGAGATTGAACGCATTCTTGAAATCTAATTTTACCACTGCATTGTCCTCAGGCAGGTTGTTGATATACGCCCTTGTTGCATGAACCGCTGCTTCACTTCCTTGAGAGACCCCAAAGCCAAGCTGGTTTGGTTGAAGCATCATGGCTGCCTGTGCACAAATACTTCGGACAGCAGCTTTGGATACGAGGCGGCGTAACGTGTTGCCTACTGCAATTGGGCGAATTCCTCCATCCTTCTTTTTAAGTGCACAAAGTGTTGCACCAAAAAAGAAAGGTCTAATTTCATCAGGAATCAGACCAGCCAAGGAATTGTTGACGAACCTTGTGATCTCTGAAACCAATGTCTCTGCAATTTTCCCAATAACTTGATTAACCATTACCTTTAAATGCTGTGGCCTTATTCCAGTGTAACCTCCAGCAGAGCCAGATGGAAACGACATTTTTGCTTTGTAAATGTCTGAGTCTTCCACAATCAATGGTTCCATAGTGGGGACAGAGGTGTTGGAACTGTTGGTGCCACTGGTTTCCCTGGCAGGGTGCTTTCCTCTAAGTGCTTCAGCCATGTCAGCATTCCTGGGAGCAACTGTATCTTCACTGGTAATAATTCTGATTGCCCCCACTGTGTTGCCCTCTTCAATTTTCTTGCTCACCTGGACTCTGACTTTTTCACTGTCAGTAGAGTGAGTGGGGGTTCTGCCTCTCCCTTTTTTGTGTTGACGTGGAAGGCGAATGAGGTTATCAACTCTAGGAAAATCTCTTAAGGATTTAATTATCATTGAGGCTAGCCTCTTTTCCCTTCTTTCCGGCACAGCTAAGCAGACATTGCCAAAAAGTAGCAAGTTGTGCCATGTCTTGATGGTTGGTGGAGCATTTAAGATAGTGGAAATATCGTTTACTTTTTTCAGGAGGTCTGTAAGTTTCCCAGCTGCGTGTGGACGGGCTGCTTTGGGAATATGCGTGAGTGTTCTGGTACCTGTTGCTTTAATTGCTTCCAAGAGATTGTCTGATGAGATGAAATCTGCTGGAGAGGATTCAGGTGCCTGAGGTGGCTCTGGATCATCACTTTCCACAGGAGGACATCTTGAACCAGGACAACTACCGTGTTTGCGGAGGAAACCATTAGAGTTGAGAAAACGAAGCTGTAAGCATGACCGACACTTGCCTCTCCTAGTATTGCCAGCCGTGCCATTTCCCTGGCTGCTTGCTTCCTCCTGGTTGGCATCCATCTGCTAGACTAGACAATAGGAGTGGAATATGACATGCTGGGTGGGTATGGTGCGTGGAAGGTAGTGAACTTGATCGTGGTGGCCTGGTGGAAGGGGCTGGGAGGGGAAGGGGAAAACTTCCCCTGGGAATTAGGTGGGGGGGGGGCGCAGGTTGTTGAGTGGGGTTATCCCGGGGAGTACAATACACATGGACTTGCACACTATGTATTGTTCACACTGTCTTACAATACACACAACATTATTTGTTTCCCATGTACACTATGAACAATGTGGGTATGGGCACTGCTGAACCAATGTGTTCACTCACCATCTAGTTACACATCCCACCTCTTCCACCCACCCCCGTGACGTGGGGGTGGATGCACTGACTGGTCACTCCCTCGTTAACATTAATTTCACATTGTTTTTCCTTAACATATGCCTCTAAATAGTCCATGCATCGACACAATCATTTCCAAGTTAACTGGAAGCATGGTGCATGGTGCTGGATATAGATGTTTTTATAAGAGCTTTTCGAGGTTTGTATGTACGATAATCTTGGCCGGTACTCATACACAGTGTATTGTCTGCATCGCTCTTGGGCCGTGTAGACCCCCTTGCCTGACGCTCCTCAGTAACCTGACAGCAGTGGTACGAGGTGTTGTGCATTCGCTGCCTGGATGAGGTAGAGTGCGGTCGTGCTTTGCACCCCTCTACTGTTTCCCAGACGAGCTACTCAGCGCCAGGTGTGCGCAGGAAAGTGAATACTGTGGGCATTGAACTTATTAGTGGGGCTTTAACGCCTACGTCAGTCGATGTGTTATTGCCCAAAATTATAAGAGAGACATACGGCATCAGAGATGAGGATTTATATGGAGTGGCACTGAACGGTGTATATAGAATTTTCGTGAAAGTGCTAACTGCTCAAGTATACGAGGCTTTGGTTGATCGTTACCAAGATGTCAGCATTAACGTAACACCGGCAGTGAGGGTCAAGTTGACGGATGTATCACGACATTATTCGTGGGTTAAGCTCCGCAACGTGCCTTTTGAGGCTGATGAGGTAGATATTCGAAATGTATTCGAACGTTATGGAACTGTACATCTGGCCCAACCTGGCAAATGGGTAAAAGGTGCTTGCACAGGATTTCCTGAGGGTTCTTTTAATCTCAAGATGACGCTAAGGCGTCCTATACCCTCGTATGTATATCTCGAAGAGTTTAGAACCCAGGTAATGGTAGCGTATGTGGGGCAGAGACGTACGTGCCGACTGTGTGGCGAATATGACCATATGGCGGCAGACTGTGGCAGGCGGAGTATGGCTCTTGGGCCGGCAAGGGGCGGAGCACCTGCGCATGAGCACCCGATGCCTAAGGAAGAACGGGGGCAAGGAGGAGGGCGTGGTCGCATGTGGAGTGAAGAGGTAGTGGCTCCTCCTGTGGAATCGGAAGAAGGGGTGATCCATGAATCACCTGGCCCATCAACAGTGGCTCCTGGGCTGGCAAGGGGCGGAGCATCTGCACATGAGCACCCGATGCCTAAAGAAGAACGGGTGTAAGGAGGAGGGCGTGGTCGCATGTGGAGTGAAGAGGTGGTGGCTCCTCCTGTGGAATCGGAAGAAGTGGTGATCCATGAATCACCTGGCCCATCAACAGTACAGTTGTCAAGTGAGGAGGTGCAGGAGGGCGCAGCAGTGAAGGCTATTGAGGAGGAGTTGGAGACGGTGATACAGGCTATGTTACAGTCTACGGAGGTGGAGAGTTACAGCGAACAAGAACCTGGGATCAGGGTGGAAGGTGTGTGTGGGGAAGGGGAGGATCAGGTGGCACCTGTGGTGGACAGTGCGAGTGCCATGGAAGGACATGGAAACGGATTAAGGGTGGTAGAGGTGGAAGTCCATTGTGCTGGCTCCCAGGACTCAGATATGGAAACTGAGGGAGCTACAAGGAAAAGGGCAGCAGCGTCAGATTCAGACGATGTTCTGACGCCGGCGCAAAGGCCGGGGAAAAAGACATGGGGTTATGGTACCCAGAGTGACTCTGCGAGAGGGCCACAACAAAAGGGGGGGGATGGTTGGGAAGGAGGGGGGAGTCTGTGGCAAAGGCACAGTCCAGGGGAATGGTCGGAAAGGGAAGACTCTTGACATGAGGCGGGGAAGGAAACCTTAAACTGGCCTCAGGTG
>NC_091297.1:31069076-31076609 GCF_038502225.1 Cherax quadricarinatus | reverse complement strand
GTGTTTTAAAGGTGTTCAAAGTGAGCTGTGTGTGCGTATTAACTTCGTAATATGTAAAATTGTGACTAGTGAATTTATCGAAAAGTGGTTATAAGTGTTGTGGTGACTTTCTGATGTACTGTATCCCCTTATTAACTTTAATGAACTAAAAGGGTTAAAACGAGAAAAATTGGGGGTTATGAGTGAAAATTGTGAGGTGTTGGTTGGAGTGTGAGGGTTCGGGAGGGTGGGGAGGAGGTTACTTCGTGGGGGAGTGACCTGAGATGAAATAGTTACAAAATGTCTAGACTTGTGTTGTAAAGAAATTGTTGGATTGTTGTGGGTATTAACGAAAACAAAAATGTGAAATTATTTGGATTAACCTGGGTTAAGAGTGAAAATGTTTTCCCTATGATGTAGGTACTATATCCCCTTATTAACTTTAATGAACTAAAGGGTCGTCATGATTCAGCCTGTGTGTGTGGGGGTCATCGCGTGACGTCACTGACCGTCGAGTAAACACATTAATGAGAGGAATACTGACGTCATACTTGTTTAGACCTGTAGTAAGAGAGAGCACCATGCACCATAGGAGGAGTTCATTTGAATGCTTACCCCCAGAGGGGGGAATCCAAAAAACCTTGATCCAAGGAGATGGAGTCTTGGTATTATCGAGAAATTTTGGGGTGGGAGTGAAAGTGAGAGGGGTAATCCAAAAATTTGATCCAAGGAGATGGAGACTTTGATTTCGAGAAAAACTTGATCCGAGGAGATCATAAGAATTTCGAAACCCCCATAGGGGGGAATCCAAAACTTGTATTATCGAGAAATTTTGGGGTTGGGGGGGGGTGAAAGTGGGAGGGGGGGGGAACCTTAAAAATTTGATCCAAGGAGATGGAGAATTTCGAAAAACCCCATAGGGGGAATGCAAAAACTTGTAATATTGAGAAATTTTTGGGGGTTGGGGGGGGGGGGGTGGAAGGAGGGACAATCCAAAAAAAAACCTTGATCCAAGGAGATGGAGAATTTCGAAAACCCATAGGGGGATCCAAAAAATTTGATCCGAGGAGATGGAGTCTTGGTATTATCGAGAAAAATTGAGGTGGGGGGTGGGTGAAAGTGGGAGGGGTAATCCAAAAATTTGATCCAAGGTGATCATAAGAAATTCAAAACCCCCATAGGGGGGGAATCCAAAAACTTGTATTATCGAGAAATTTTTGGGATTGGGGGGTGAAAGTGGGAGGGGGAACCTTAAAAATTTGATCTGAGGAGATGGAGTCATGGTAATATCGAGAAATTTTGGGATGGGGGGTGAAAGTGAGAGGGGGAACCTTAAAAACTTGATCCGAGGAGATCATAAGAAAAAAAAAATCGGGGCGTGGGGGCGATCCGGACGCCGCTGCAGAAGGCGCAGCAGAAGGCGCGGGCGGGCGCGCGGGCGGGCGCGCGCGGGGGTCGCGAAGGGCGCGGGCGGGCGGCGGGCGGGCGCGCGGGCGGGCGCGCGGGCGCGCGGGGGCGGGGGTCGCGAAGGGGGGTCGTGGGTGGGGGTATTGGTTGGGGGGTCAAGGGTGAGGTAGTCTCGAGGGCGAGGTCATGGTCAAAACCGGAAGTAACACCTAGGTGTGAAAAGGTGACCCTCCAGCTGCTGGTCCTAGACCGGATACACCGCTCAGTGGAACGCCTAAACCGGAAGGGTGCGCTCTGTAGAAGGCCTAAACCGGATACACCGCTCAGTGGAAGGCCTTTTCCGGAAGGGTGCGCTCTGTAGAAAACTTGACTACTTATATATATATATATATATATATATATATATATATATATATATATATATATATATATATATATATATATATATATATATATATAACAACACTGCGGCTAGTTAAGGAGTTGAACCCATGCTGCTTTGGCCTGCCTCATGGTGGGCGAAAACTCATGACGTCTTGATCCAAGGGACCACACAATCCTTAAAGGTAGCGCATCCAGCAGAACTGGATGTTGTACCCGCTACCCAAGAACCTACGATGGTGTGGATGACTCTAGGCTAATTTCACTCTACTCCATGTTTGGTGTACTAGTACAACGAGCAGTATTTTATATTATTGTACAGCCTCGTTGATCAGGCTCTGATCCACCGGGAGGCCTGGTCGTGGACCGGGCCGCGGGGGCGTTGATCCCCGGAATGCCCTCCAGGTAGACTCCAGGTAGACCCACGAACAAGTGGCATTGATCGATAACAACAGTGCGGCAGGCGACAAACCCGCACTGAGCTACTCTGAGAGAGCTTCCCATCACTCCTTCAGTTGTTTCCTTGCAAATTGCATAGCTCCTGATGATGCACTGAGAAGTGTGAAAGTACTTGAGCTAAAGATTTCCACCCCACGTGGCTTGTCTTGCATATATATGTAGAGAGGAAATAAAATAGAATGACTTCGAGAGTGTATGAATCTTTAGTGGAGTGAAGGCGAGGAAGAGGCCGGCCTAGGAAAGGTTGGAGAGGGGGGGCGGTAAAGGAGGTTTTGTGTGCGAGGGGATTGGACTTCCAGCAGGCATGCGTGAACGTGTTAGATAGGAGAGAATGGAGATAAATGGTTTTTAGGACTTAACGTGCTGTTGGAGAGTGAGCAGGGTAATATTTATGAAGGAATTCCGGAAAACCAGCAGGCCTGACTTGAGTCCTGGAGATGGGAAGTACAGTGCCTACACTCTGAAGGAGGGGTGTTAATGTTGCAGTTTTATAACTGTAGTGTAAGCGCACCTCTGGCAAGACAGTGATGGAGTGAATAATGGTGAAAGTTTTTCACTTTCGGGCCACCCTGCCTTGGTGGGAAACGGCCGATGTGTTTATATATATATATATATATATATATATATATATATATATATATATATATATATATATATGTCGTGGCGAGTAAATAAAACTTCATCTGAAATATATTTAGTTGGATTAGGCTAAATTAAATTGAGCTTGTTATAATATGGTTAGGTAAGCTTTCTAAGGTTCTTTTGGCACAAAATTATTAATTTTTACATTAACATAAATGTAAAAATATATCTTTAAAATTTTTAGAAAGGACTTAATTTTAAATGAGTTCTTGCTAATTGAACAGTTGTACCCAGGGGTCTGGAGGTTGAACCCAGGAGGGAGGAACCTGGGAGGGAAGAATGGGAAGTAGAGCTCACAAAAATGGAGGAAGAGTGGAGAAGGAAGCTAGCTGAGCTCGGCAGGGTAATGGAGGAGAGGATAGTTGAAGAGAGCAGGAAGTGGGGACTACAAGTCTTAGCAGCAGAAGATAAGATAAAGTACTCAGAAGAGGAGCTAAAAACCTGAAACAGAATAGAGAGACCTATGACAGCATAGGAAGGACATCAGGGACTTCTATACCAGTTACAGACGAGGGGGCTGTAGGGATTCAGGAAAAGATGAGTACAGGAATACCAATCGTGAAGCCTGCAGTCAATGCAGCAGACAAGACTTTTGCAGAGACTCTAACAGTCAACTACAGTGGCAGGGAACAGCTGTGCAGGGAAGACAGTCCACTGAGCATAGGGGCTGCAGCAAGGGCAGGGATTGAAGGTAGGAACATCTCGATGGGTGGAGATAAAACACCTCAGAGGACACAAAGAGAGAGAGAGTGGGAGAAGGAGAGGGAGAGGTCAGCGTTTGTCTACAGGCTACAAGAAGTTGAAGGGGAAACCTATGATGAAAGAGTCCAGGGGGAAAAGAAAGCGATCGAAGGTATCTTGAAAGCAATAGGAGAGGGAGACATGACCCAGGTGACAAATTTTCGGAGAACTGGGTGGTTTGCATGCAGAAGGAGACGGCCTGTCAAAGTAGTCTTCAAGGCAGAATCAGCTCGAACCAGGGTCCTGCAGGAGAAAGCACGACTGAGGGACAAATCAGAGTACCAGAGTGTGTACCTCGATCGTGACAGAACACAGGAGGAAAGGACGAGACTGAGAGAGAGGGTACAAAAACGAAAGGAGGAACAGGAGGCATCGATGAGGACGAGCAGAACCCAGACTCAGGTGGAAGGACAAATACACCATACAGAGACACCAACAGAAGGACTCCAACCACAACAACCCCGAAGCAACTGAACAAACTCAACCAAAACCCACACACTGTTCCCTCTACCCCCACCCCCCACCACAAACCCCACCCACACTGTGAAAACCCCAACGCAGCTGAGCAATCTCAACCAACACCCACACACAGTTCCCTCTGCCCCCACCCCCCACATCACAACCCCACTGCCACAGCAGCTCCCTATGGGCACTCTGCCCTCACCCCCCACCACAAATCCCACCCACACCACAAACCCCTATAACCCCCCAGGGCTCCCACCCCCCTCAACCTCAATATTCTCCCAAGTCCACCGTGATAGACAAGAAGCTGAAGGTGTGGTACACAAACGCAGATGGAATAGCAAATAAATATCAGGAATGGCACGAAAGAATCAACAAGAAGTCCCCAGACATCATAGCAGTTACAGAAACGAAACTCGCTGAGACAATAACAGATGCAGTCTTCCCACCGGGATATCAGATCCTGAGGAAAGATAGAAAGAGCAGAGGGGGATGAGGGGTTGCACTGCTCATAAAAAACCGATGGAGTTTCGAGGAAATGGAGAGCATGGACGAGATTGGAGAAATGGTCTACATAGCAGGCACAATTCAATCTGGGGAACATAAGGTAGTCATTGCTGTGATGTATAACCCACCACAGAATTGCAGGAGGCCAAGAGAGGAATATGATGAGAACAACAGAGCGATGGTGGACACACTGGCTGAGGTGGCACGAAGAGCTCAATCGTGCAGAGCAAGTTTACTGGTTATGGGTGATTTCAACCACAGGTAGATCGATTGGGAAAACCTGGAGCCTCATGGGGGCCCCAAAACATGGAGAGCCAAGATGATGGATGTGGTACTGGAAAACCTCATGCACCAACACATCAGGGACACTACCAGAGAGCGAGGGGAGGATGAACCAGCAAGACTGGACCTTGTGTTCACCCTGAGTAGCTCAGACACTGATGACATCACAGATGAGAGGCCCCTCGGAGCTAGTGACCACGTAGTCCTGAGTTTTGATTACATAGTAAAGTTACAGGTGGAGAGGGTAACAGGAGTCGAATGGGAAAAGCCAAACTATAAAGACACTGCAAGGCTCCAGGCGGACATCAACCAAATCTTTCAGTGGGCTGCAGAAAACAATATGAAGTTCAACGATGAGAAATTTCAATTACTCAGATATGGTAAACATGAGGAAATTAAATCTTCATCAGAGTACAAAACAAATTCTGGCCACAAAATAGAGCTAAACACCAACGTCAAAGACCTGGGAGTGATTATGTCGGAGGATCTCATCTTCAAGGACCATAACATTGTATCAATCGCATCTGCTAGAAAAATGACAGGATGGATAGAGAACCTTCAAAACTAGGGAGGCCAAGCCCATGATGACACTCTTCAGGTCACTTGTTCTATCTAGGCTGGAATATTGCTGCACACTAACAGCACCTTTCAAGGCAGGTGAAATTGCCGACCTAGAAAATGTACAGAGAACTTTCACGGCGCGCATAACGGAGATAAAACACCTCAATTACTGGGAGCGCTTGAGGTTCCTAAACCTGTATTCCCTGGAACGCAGGAGGGAGAGATACATGATTATATACACCTGGAAAATCCTAGAGGGACTAGTACCGAACTTGCACACGAAAATCACTCACTACGAAAGCAAAAGACTTGGCAGACGATGCACCATCCCCCCAATGAAAAGCAGGGGTGTCACTAGCACGTTAAGAGACCATACAATAAGTGTCAGGGGCCCGAGACTGTTCAACTGCCTCCCAGCACACATAAGGGGGATTACCAACAGACCCCTGGCAGTCTTCAAGCTGGCACTGGACAAGCACCTAAAGTCAGTTCCTGATCAGCCGGGCTGTGGCTCGTACGTTGGTTTGCGTGCAGCCAGCAGCAACAGCCTGGTTGATCAGGCTCTGATCCACCAGGAGGCCTGGTCACAGACCGGGCCGCGGGGGCGTTGACCCCCGGAACTCTCTCCAGGTAAACTCCAGGTAAATAAAAGGGGGGACTACACAGGTATGAGGAACTTCCTGCTGGAGGTGCAGTGGGACAGAGAACTGGTAGGAAAATCAGTAAATGAAATGATGAAGTATGTAACAACAAAATGCAAGGAGGCAGAGGAAAGGTTTGTTCCCAAGGGCAACAGAAACAATGGGAAGACCAAAGTGAGTCCTTGGTTTACCCAAAGGTGCAGGGAGGCAAAAACTAAGTGCATTAGAGAATGGAAGAGGTACAGAGTGCAAAGGATCCAGGAAAACAAGGAGATCAGTCGAAGAGCCAGAAACGAATATGCACAGATAAGGAGGGAGGCCCAGCGACAGTACGAAAATGACGTAGCATCGAAAGCCAAGTCTGACCTGAAACTGCTGTTTAGCCACATTAGGAGAAAGACGACAGTCAAAGACTAGGTGATCAGGTTGAGGAAAGAAGGTGGGGAACTCACAAGAAACGATCAAGAGGTATGCGAGAAACTCAACAGGAGATTTAAGGAAGTATTCACAGTGGAGACAGAAAGGACCCTGGGAAGACAGGACAGAGGGGTACAGCAACAGGGAATAGACCAACAGGTGCTGGACGATATGCACACAACTGAGGAGGAGGTGAAGAAGCTGCTAATGACCTTGATACATCAAAGGCAATGGGACCGGACATCTGAGTCCTCAGGAAGGGAGCAGATATACTGTGTGTGCCATTAACCACAATCTTCAAAACATCCCTTGACACTAGGCAGCTACCTGAGGTATGGAAGACCGCAAATGTAGTTCCCATTTTTAAAAAAAGGAGACAGAAAAGAGGCACTAAATTACAGACCAGTGTCACTGACCTGTATAGTACGCAAAGTCATGGAGAAGATTATCAGGAGGAGAGTGGTGGAGTACCTGGAACGGAACAAGATTATAAACGATAACCAGCACGGTTTCATGGAAGGCAAATCCTGTGTCACAAACCTTCTGGAGTTCTATGACAAAGTTACAGAAGTGCGACTGGACTGCAAGAAGGCCTTCGACACAGTTCCTCACAAGAGACTAGTGCAGAAACTAGAGGATCAGGAGCGTATAACGGGAAGGGCACTGCAATGGATCAGAGAATACCTGACAGGGAGGCAACAACGAGTCATGGTACGGGATGAGGTATCACAGTGGGCACCTGTGACGAGCGGGGTCCCACAGGGATCGGTCCTAGGACCAGTGCTATTTCTGGTAAATGTGAATGGCATGATGGAAGGGATAAACTCAGAAGTGTCCCTGTTCGCAGATGATGTGAAGTTAATGAGGAGAATTAAATCAGATGAGGACCAGGCAGGACTTCAAAGAGACCTGGACAGGCTGGACACGTGGTCCAGCAACTGGTTTCTTGAATTCAACCCTGCCAAGTGCAAAGTCATGAAGATCGGAGAAGGGCAAAGAAGACCGCAGACAGAGTATAGACTAGGCGGCCAAGGACCGCAAACCTCGCTCAAGG
>NC_091297.1:30969076-31064076 GCF_038502225.1 Cherax quadricarinatus | reverse complement strand
ACGTACCACGACCGCTGTCTCTCACTCTCCAGTCGTGTCCTCATATTACAATTCACCATTTCCTTTACTGTTTTAATTAATTTTCACTTGCATCACTTATTTCGTCATGTAATTTTATCTTTATTTTCAACACTACAGTTTATACAACATACTTTATACGCAAATGCTTTACTAATGACACAACAAAGTAATATATTGAGTTTATGAGATGTTATGCAATAAGTCAGACTTGTGACTAGTGAAAATAAAGGTGCAGCCAGTCCTCGAGTTTTGATTAGTTAATTATCTGTCTCAGACACTGGAATTATCCTCCAGCTCTTTTCAATGCTCACATTTCTTTTTATAATACACTATTTAGGCTAAGTGATGTTTAATTTTATATATTATGATAGGCTCGATTACAGCTTTACCTAGCCAGTTAATACTATACACATTTGGAGAGACGATCACAAGATAGAAGAGTTTCTAATAAGATGTCCTAGTGTTTGCTTTTTGTATCTATTTTTTTCCAATAACTTCTCGATATCACATAATATTTTCACCACAGGATTTTATTATTATTATTATTATTAAATATTCGCCGGTATTCTCCCGGCCCGGGCCTTTTCCAAGTGGTGGCCCGGCCTTGGCTCCCTCTTTAGGGAGTGACTGAGACCTAAGTCTCCCATGGGAGGAGGCACAAGTACCTCCTCATCTTTGGGACCAACTGTCCCCAGGCCTAGCCACATTCCCCGCCCTCACGGGGCTCGTAGGGAGAAGCTAGGCCTCTGGTCTGCCATCTACCCCGCCTCAAAGGGGCTCGTGGGGATGGCAGCCTTATGAGCTGCAGATGGTAGCAAGCTCAGGCCTCTACTACTAACACACGATTTTATGCACACATACGTAGGCTTGCTGAAGGATTGATTTTTTTGTTCTCGTCTCGTATTCTTATAATATTTTTTAAATATACGCCATCATTCCTAAATCTACTTTGATTTTTTTTTTACCTTTGGTGATCTCTGTATTTGTCGGTGAGTAAGTGTAACAAAAAGTAGTTAACTCCCCCACTTATTTTCCATAATGATTTTTTGAGAGATGATAAAAAATTAGTCTGCGCTACTGTGACCAAACATACATATTTAGGTAAATAAATCAGATACAATGATTTTTTTTAACGTTGCAGATTATTACTGGATCAAGTGGATCCTAGTGATGGCAGGATTTCTGATGGTAGCGGGAGCATTCCAGGTAAGTTCTTTCTTTACAATGTTTTATTAATGCCATCTGTAACATTTTAAGTAAGTTCGTCCTTCAAAATACTCTTGATGTTGAGACATTTTAAGTAGGTACTACTCAGAATGTCAAGAGCATTTTAAAGGACGAACTTTCTTAAAATTTTACAGCTGGCAACAAACCGTTAATAACCTTTATAAAAAAAAAAGGTAAATTTCATAAAAATTTCAAAATATATCTATCACGAATTCTATGAAAGTTGAAGGAAAAGAAGGAATTTAAAAATAATAGTCTCTAAGACTTCAAACTAGGGTAATGGGGGTAGGTTTTGCCTTTACTATGAAAATTTTACGTTTATTATTAAGTAGTTAATATTAATTAAGTGAGTTTGTCGTCAGCCTGGTCTTCAGTGTTGACCATCATCATGAACTGAGGTCGTATTAGTAATAATATAAACCGCAACAAGGTGATTTGTAGCTCAGTGGTAGAATACTCTGGTCAACCCAAGGTACCTGAGTCCCAGGTAAGGCAACTCGTATGGGCTAATATTTCTTTACACCTATTTCCCGTATTCGCAGAGCGGTAAGTAGGTACCTAGGTGCAAGCCTGTTGATGGTGGTGGTGGAGTGTTAGTATACAATAGATAAGGCTAGGCTTTGAACTGAGTTCAACCGTGAAAAAGAGAAACTCTATATAAAACATTGCAGTTAAAATTGACTTTCTTATTTGTAGTGAAAATTTCATTTGTGACTAATGTGTATTCTCTTAACAAGAGTTTTTTTTTAATGCTGACTTATTTATTCTAAGGTTTCTCTTTGTTATATAATTTAATCAAGTTTCTGCGGGTGAGTCTTTACATACTATATTATACCAGAGCTTATTTTCACGTTGTTTACCTGATTCCACCAGATTTTCTCTTCCTAGAACCTGATATTAATATGAATTTACTGCAGAATTACATTAGTTTAATGAAGTCCCCCCTGGCGGTCTGATGTTTTTATGCACTTTTCTAATTAAGGAAATTGTGATATCAAATATTAGTTGTCACTCTTGTACAGAATTTTCCTCGTATAATACTCTCCTTGACTAGTAAAGTCTGGATGATTTAACTATCTGCTGACGTTTTTGTGCACATCTGTTGGACTACTGTGTTTGTTTAGATGTAGTTTCCTTGGAAAAAGCAGAACGAGTAACTAAATAAAAGAGAAGTAGATAAAGCAAGACATTATTTAATTAAATTAACATTTCACTCAGTGAGAGATTTATCAAATTACTTAGTAACTTTTGAGCTTGATGAAATTCTCCATGAGCGAAACGTAGTTTTAACACATGCATGCTCTGTTTGTCTGTCTTTTTACGTGTTTCGTTGCTGTCTGTCTTTCAGAAAGTGTGACTTAATACGATGGTAAACATTACAATGCAGTCCTCTTCTTAGCAGTGTATATAGTCTGGTGTCTTTAAATTAATAATGTGGGAATCTTTTTCCTAACACGTAGTCTTGGAGTAAGTGCTTAAAGTAACTTCTTGATCATGCTACGTAAAAAAAAAAAAGACTGAAACATTAGTGGCTTAGGAATTGGAAGAAAGAAAAACCTATGAGACATGATTATGGCGTGCAAGGTACTTAGAGAACCTAATAGGGCCGGAAACAATGGTACATAGACGATAGTCAAAGCTGCAAATGAGCCACAGGCATGTCAGAAATTATTGCATCAGTCTGAGGGTAGTTAACAAGTTAATAAATTAGACACTTGTGCAACATTCGGGTATTTTTTATTCTGGAAACGTTTCGCCAGCCATTGGCTTCTTCAGTCCGATGCAGAGAAAGGTGGAAGATGTGGAGGACTTAAAAAGTGAAACGCTCTGCATGAGAAAGTGGCAGAAGCAGAGGACACATATAACTTTAAAGAACAGGTGTGATAGGGCCCATGAGACCAGGTGGGGAATGTGACCGTTTGTCATAAGAGACGAGGCTGCGAGCTCGGACTTAATCAAACAACCATGACTAGTGTGAGCTACAAGGAGGTAAATATTCATGCATAAACATTTTAACTGGTCGCGCTGACATCATGAGAGTAGGTCTCCTTCTCATGACACTCGTCGCTCCTAAATAACTACACGATCCTAACTTATTAACTCACAATTTTGCATTTCCGGTAGACAAAATTAGGTAACATTCTGTAATTGACTCGTGAAAACGCAATAACACGAGTGTGTGTATCTCAACGAACGGAGGGTTTGAACTTCCGGCAAGTCAGTCAGTCCTGCTGACCTGCTAGTTTTAGCACTGGCTTGCCATGAGTTTGAACTACCCGATCGGTGAAATGTGTAACTGATTTGAATTTTGCAGGTGAATTATGTGTATGCACCAGAGCTGTTTCCCACAGAGGCCCGCACCAGAGGCTTCGCATTTGTCAACATGATGGGTAGCATTGGCTTCATGTGTGCTCCACTAGTGACTACTCTTGTTGTAAGTACCAATGGTTACTTCTCTTGTTGTAAGTGCTAGTAATTGCCTCTCTTGGTATAACATTAGTTACATTGATTATGAGTAAAATTAACTCTTTAGGTGCAAGCACCACTGGTTACCTCTGTAATTGTAAGTATCATTGATTGCCATTATGTTTGTATTACTGGAATATTCAAAATATATATGTATAGTAGTGATTGGTGCGTCATATTCAGAGGTAGTAAGTATATTATCAAGCATAATGTGTTCGGGTGACAATGCTCTTCATATGGGTTTTCGAGTTCAAAGCTTCGCTGTTGCCTGGGGTCAAACGTGGGTGTAAGACAAATTAAAAATATTTAGGCGGTAATATGATTAATATAAATAAACACACGTTCACAAATACCCACAGTTTGGAAAGGAAGCTTTCAACAACGTTTGAAGCTCACCACAAAGGCAATTGATCGGAAGCCAACTTTCCATTTTTTTTTAGCAATTTTACCATATTGACAAATTTGCTGTACTTAATAGGTACTGTCCTGGCACTAAGATGCATCAGCCATTAAATAATAAAGCCCTTCAAAATAGGTAAACTGAAATTTCTTTAACGTGATATAACAGGAATGAAAATTTCAACACTATTTTGTAAAGTAAAAGGACACAAGTGCAATTAATGTGACATTTATTGTGGCAACGTTTCGCTCTCCAGGAGCTTTATCAAGCCATTACAAACAATACATGGATACAGAGGGTATATAAAGGCTCAGAGTGAGGTGTAATACTAGTGAGGTACCATTTCGATGTTCACTAGTGGTAGTAGTAGTAGTAGTAGTAGTGGTAGTGACAAAAGTAATACAATATGGTAGAGCAATTAATTCGTACATGAGTAAAAGGATATAAAAGCTATTACTTGGGTAACATAAAAATAGGTTGGACAAATATAGAGTGGAATGAGGAAGCTTTTTTCAGTGTTCACTCTCTGTGCTTTGTGTAGTATAACAGGAGAGACTATGTGATGGCAGGGTTTACTGTTTTCAGGAGGATTCTTGCTAAGACTTCGGAGATGGTGAAGCTGCCGTTGTTTTGTTTAACTGTATACGAAACAGCGATCAGTGCTGATTCGAGGCACTTGCGTCTGCGGAAATTAGTTTCTTTGATCACTAATTGGGCGTCTCTGAATTTCATGAGATAATTGGTGGAATTTCGGTGTTGTACACAGGCGTTGTTCAAGTTATCGTTCCTACATGCGTAAATGTGTTCATTGAGGCGGGTTTCTGGCTGTTTCACCTACGTAAATCTTGTCACAGCCTCCACAGGGTATAGTGTAAACTCCTGCATTGACTAGTTCGTGGTGCTTGGATTTTGTCCTGGTTATATTCTTTATTGAAGTGCTAGAAACGATGGCGACTCTGGTGTTAGCTAGTGAAAGTACTTTTGAGACGTTCAGTGCAACCTGGCTGTTGGGAAGAATTATAACTTTGCTGGGAGTGGTGTTGATTCGTGGAGAATTTATGATCTGAAGAGCTCTTTTCTTGCAGTCTTTGATGAAAAAGGAAGGAAAATGTAACTCAGTGAATGTTTGGTGAATGTATGTACACTCCTCGTCAAGAAACTCAGGACTACAAATTCGGTATGCTCTTAGGAAAAACCCGATGATGATGCCTCTTTTGGTCTTGGTATCTTGACTGGAATAGAAGTGTGTGAGATCATTTTTATTGGTGGGTTTCCGATAAACTTGAAATCTTAGGTTGTTGTCTACTTTGTGAATGAGGACGTCGAGGAAAGTCAGCCCCGCTCATCTTAAACACTCAGGTGACCTTCTCAACCGCATCCGTAACCTCTCCATCCGTAACAAGAAACTAAGCAGTTTGGATGTGACTTCCCTCTTCACAAAAGTACCTACCAAAAAAGCCATCGAGGTTCTACGACGTAAAGTCAATCAGGACCTTAATCTTCCTCTACCTCCCGGAGATTTTGTTGACTTAATTGAACTCTGTGTTAATTTCAACTGTTTTTCTTTCAATAACAAGCTCTACAAACAAATCTACGGCATGGGAATGGGGTCCCCCATAAGTGCCGTCCTAGCCAACTTATACATGGAACACCTAGAGTCCGAACACTTCGCCAACATCATCCCTTCAAGCGTCATTTGGTTACGTTACGTGGACGATGTCCTCGTAATAACTCCAAAACGTTTTGATGTACGGGATCTTCAGGCAATGCTCAACGCAGTTGAACCGGCGATCCAGTTTACACTAGAAGAAGAGTCCAATGACAAGCTACCTTTCCTCGACGTCCTCATTCACAAAGTAGACAACAACCTAAGATTTCAAGTTTATCGGAAACCCACCAATAAAAATGATCTCACACACTTCTATTCCAGTCAAGATACCAAGACCAAAAGAGGCATCATCATCGGGTTTTTCCTAAGAGCATACCGAATTTGTAGTCCTGAGTTTCTTGACGAGGAGTGTACATACATTCACCAAACATTCACTGAGTTACATTTTCCTCCTTTTTTCATCAAAGACTGCAAGAAAAGAGCTCTTCAGATCATAAATTCTCCACGAATCAACACCACTCCCAGCAAAGTTATAATTCTTCCCAACAGCCAGGTTGCACTGAACGTCTCAAAAGTACTTTCACAAGCTAACACCAGAGTCGCCATCGCTTCTAGCACTTCAATAAAGAATATAACCAGGACAAAATCCAAGCACCACGAACCAGTCAATGCAGGAGTTTACACTATACCCTGTGGAGGCTGTGACAAGATTTACGTAGGTGAAACAGCCAGAAACCTCGACACCCGCCTCAATGAACACATTTACGCATGTAGGAACGATAAGTTGAACAACGCCTGTGTACAACACCGAAATTCCACCAATCATCTCATGAAATTCAGAGACGCCCAATTAGTGATCAAAGAAACTAATTTCCGCAGACGCAAGTGCCTCGAATCAGCACTGATCGCTGTTTCGAATACAATTAAACAAAACAACGGCAGCTTCACCATCTCCGAAGTCTTAGCAAGAATCCTCCTGAAAACAGTAAACCCTGCCATCACATAGTCTCTCCTGTTATACTACACAAAGCACAGAGAGTGAACACTGAAAAAAGCTTCCTCATTCCACTCTATATTTGTCCAACCTATTTTTATGTTACCCAAGTAATAGCTTTTATATCCTTTTACTCATGTACGAATTAATTGCTCTACCATATTGTATTACTTTTGTCACTACCACTACTACTACTACTACTACTACCACTAGTGAACATCGAAATGGTACCTCACTAGTATTACACCTCACTCTGAGCCTTTATATACCCTCTGTGTCCATGTATTGTTTGTAATGGCTTGATAAAGCTCCTGGAGAGCGAAACGTTGCCACAATAAATGTCACATTAGTTGCACTTGTGTTCTTTTACTTTACATATTGTCGGTAATTCTACCAACTTTATTACAACACTATTTTGCATTTAAAATGGGCAAATTTGCATTGGAATTTCAGTCTTCGCCGTCGTTGAATTACGAGGCTCCTGTTGTGAATGTTTGAAGCTCCACCACTGAGGCTTGTGGAAGTTATCAGTCATTCCAGGATGCTGGGAATGGGTTCAGCAACTTCAGTCATAGGGCGCCTGCACCTATTAATTGTTCCAAGAATGTGGTCCTTGTTACTGTACGCAGGCAGTACGAATTAGGAACCAGTCTGACAAGGCATTCTCGAGTAATGAGCGAAATAAAAGTGAAAAGTTGAATAAAGAAAAAATCCATACAACCTCTGAAACCTAATAACCATACTGTAGTTCATAATATTTTTCTCTACTAAATCAATATATTTGTACTATTATTAGGTGTTACAAAAAACGCGATTCTAAAAAGCTTAGAGATCTCCAGTGAATTCTAGAAAGGACTGCCCTTCTAGCATCCAGCCTGTTACTGGGTTTTCGTAACAGTTAGTCAGTATCCTTGTCCAACTATCCCTTAGAATTCAGTATGATTCAATAGTGCTTCAGGATTACAACTGGTAGGCTACTAACTAGAGAAATTAAAATTTAATAAATTTATTAATCATAGTCTAGAGGTTTTTATTTTATTATCACACTGGCCGATTCCCACCAAGGCAGGGTGGCCCGAAAAAGAAAAACTTTCACCATCATTCACTCCATCACTGTCTTGCCAGAAGGGTGCTTTACACTACAGTTTTTAAACTGCAACATTAACACCCCTCCTTCAGAGTGCAGGCACTGTACTTCCCATCTCCAGGACTCAAGTCCGGCCTGCCGGTTTCCCTGAATCCCTTCATAAATGTTACTTTGCTCACACTCCAACAGCACGTCAAGTATTAAAAACCATTTGTCTCCATTCACTCCTATCAAACACGCTCACGCATGCCTCCTGGAAGTCCAAGCCCCTCGCACACAAAACCTCCTTTACCCCCTCCCGCCAACCCTTCCTAGGCCGACCCCTACCCCGCCTTCCTTCCACTACAGACTGATACACTCTTGAAGTCATTCTGTTTCGCTCCATTCTCTCTACATGTCCGAACCACCTCAACAACCCTTCCTCAGCCCTCTGGACAACAGTTTTGGTAATCCCGCACCTCCTCCTAACTTCCAAACTACGAATTCTCTGCATTATATTCACACCACACATTGCCCTCAGACATGACATCTCCACTGCCTCCAGCCTTCTCCTCGCTGCAACATTCATCACCCACGCTTCACACCCATATAAGAGCGTTGGTAAAACTATACTCTCATACATTCCCCTCTTTGCCTCTAAGGACAAAGTTCTTTGTCTCCACAGACTCCTAAGTGCACCACTCACTCTTTTTCCCTCATCAATTCTATGATTCACCTCATCTTTCATAGACCCATCCGCTGACACGTCCACTCCCAAATATCTGAATACGTTCACCTCCTCCATACTCTCTCCCTCCAATCTGATATTCAATCTTTCATCACCTAATCTTTTTGTTATCCTCATAACCTTACTCTTTCCTGTATTCACCTTTAATTTTCTTCTTTTGCACACCCTACCAAATTCATCCACCAATCTCTGCAGCTTCTCTTCAGAATCTCCCAAAAGCACAGTGTCATCAGCAAAGAGCAGCTGTGACAACTCCCACTTTGTGTGTGATTCTTTATCTTTTAACTCCACGCCTCTTGCCAAGACCCTCGCATTTACTTCTCTTACAACCCCATCTATAAATATATTAAACAACCACGGTGACATCACACATCCTTGTCTAAGGCCTACTTTTACTGGGAAATAATTTCCCTCTTTCCTACATACTCTAACTTGAGCCTCACTATCCTCGTAAAAACTCTTCACTGCTTTCAGTAACCTACCTCCTACACCATACACTTGCAACATCTGCCACATTGCCCCCCTATCCACCCTGTCATACGCCTTTTCCAAATCCATAAATGCCACAAAGACCTCTTTAGCCTTATCTAAATACTGTTCACTTATATGTTTCACTGTAAACACCTGGTCCACACACCCCCTACCTTTCCTAAAGCCTCCTTGTTCATCTGCTATCCTATTCTCCGTCTTACTCTTAATTCTTTCAATTATAACTCTACCATACACTTTACCAGGTACACTCAACAGACTTATCCCCCTATAATTTTTGCACTCTCTTTTATCCCCTTTGCCTTTATACAAAGGAACTATGCATGCTCTCTGCCAATCACTAGGTACCTTACCCTCTTCCATACATTTATTAAATAATTGCACCAACCACTCCAAAACTATATCCCCACCTGCTTTTAACATTTCTATCTTTATCCCATCAATCCCGGCTGCCTTACCCCCTTTCATTTTACCTACTGCCTCACGAACTTCCCCCACACTCACAACTGGCTCTTCCTCACTCCTACAAGATGTTATTCCTCCTTGCCCTATACACGAAATCACAGCTTCCCTATCTTCATCAACATTTAACAATTCCTCAAAATATTCCCTCCATCTTCCCAATACCTCTAACTCTCCATTTAATAACTCTCCTCTCCTATTTTTAACTGACAAATCCATTTGTTCTCTAGGCTTTCTTAACTTGTTTATCTCACTCCAAAACTTTTTCTTATTTTCAACAAAATTTGTTGATAACATCTCACCCACTTTCTCATTTGCTCTCTTTTTACATTGCTTCACCACTCTCTTAACCTCTCTCTTTTTCTCCATATACTCTTCCCTCCTTGCATCACTTCTACTTTGTAAAAACTTCTCATATGCTAACTTTTTCTCCCTTACTACTCTCTTTACATCATCATTCCACCAATCGCTCCTCTTCCCTCCTGCACCCACTTTCCTGTAACCACAAACTTCTGCTGAACACTCTAACACTACATTTTTAAACCTACCCCATACCTCTTCGACCCCATTGCCTATGCTCTCATTAGCCCATCTATCCTCCAATAGCTGTTTATATCTTACCCTAACTGCCTCCTCTTTTAGTTTATAAACCTTCACCTCTCTCTTCCCTGATGCTTCTATTTTCCTTGTATCCCATCTACCTTTTACTCTCAGTGTAGCTACAACTAGAAAGTGATCTGATATATCTGTGGCCCCTCTATAAACATGTACATCCTGAAGTCTACTCAACAGTCTCTTATCTACCAATACATAATCCAACAAACTACTGTCATTTCGCCCTACATCATATCGTGTATACTTATTTATCCTCTTTTTCTTAAAATATGTATTACCTATAACTAAACCCCTTTCTATACAAAGTTCAATCAAAGGGCTCCCATTATCATTTACACCTGGCACCCCAAACTTACCTACCACACCCTCTCTAAAAGTTTCTCCTACTTTAGCATTCAGGTCCCCTACCACAATTACTCTCTCACTTGGTTCAAAGGCTCCTATACATTCACTTAACATCTCCCAAAATCTCTCTCTCTCCTCTGCATTCCTCTCTTCTCCAGGTGCATACACGCTTATTATGACTCACTTCTCGCATCCAACCTTTACTTTAATCCACATAATTCTTGAATTTACTCATTCATATTCTCTTTTCTCCTTCCATAACTGATCATTTAACATTACTGCTACCCCTTCCTTTGCTCTAACTCTCTCAGATACTCCAGATTTAATCCCATTTATTTCCCCCCACTGAAACTCTCCTACCCCCTTCAGCTTTGTTTCGCTTAGAGCCAGGACATCCAACTTCTTTTCATTCATAACATCAGCAATCATCTGTTTCTTGTCATCCGCACTACATCCACGCACATTTAAGCATCCCAGTTTTATAAAGTTTTTCTTCTTCTCTTTTTTAGTAAATGTATACAGGAGAAGGGGTTACTAGCCCATTGCTCCCGGCATTTTAGTCGCCTCATACGACACGCATGGCTTACGGAGGAAAGATTCTTTTCCACTTCCCCATGGACAATAGAAGAAATAAAAAAGAACAAGAGCTATTTAGAAAAAGGAGAAAAACCTAGATGTATGTATATATATATATATGCATGTGCGTGTCTGTGAAGTGTGACCAAAGTGTAAGTAGGAGTAGCAAGATATCCCTGTTATCTAGCGTGTTTATGAGACAGAAAAAGAAACCAGCAATCCTACCATCATGCAAAACAGTTACAGGTTTTTGTTTCACAGTCATCTGGCAGGACGGTAGTACTTCCCTGGGTGGTTGCTGTCTACCAACCTACTACTAGAGGTATATTATCAAATTAAATTAAATTAATCAATTCAAACAAAATAAGAATAATCCCTTCTCTCGTGTACAGTATAATTGTGCTGAAAGCACATATCACATTTTTAAATCTTAAGTACCGTCTGTCACATTAACATTTAATAAGATATTACTAATATGTACAAGTAAATTTGTATGTATGTGTGTAAGTGCTCTAAGTAGTTCGCTATGTCTCACGACTTGACTAGACTTAAACAAGTGACTGACAAAGTCCTCACATAAACTAACTTCTTGACCGACTGGCAATCAGAACAGTCTGCTTGAACAATAAAAAGAATGCTAAGCCCAATAGCAATATAACAAGCAACTGCGACACAGAATCAGGAACAAGGAGATAATTTAATGGCACTAAGGAGGGACCATCAGCAGATCCTCCACAAGTCACAAAACTCCCATACTACTGAATCTAAGTTCAGCATAAGAAAATCCCCGACTGTGACAATACACAGATACCAGTACAAATTAGGTCAGAAGCTACAGCTCAGGACCTGAGTTGCTCAGAATGTCTATGTGACACAACCTCAATACAACGTCGAAAATCACTAAGTCTATACAGTGTTCTGTGAACAGAGTTCTACAGAACCAACAACAGTGAGACAAGAGACGATCTTCCAACAAGGGCCAATAAGGGAGATTTAGGCACTTGTCAAGAATACGCCCAACCACCCAGCGAGTCTAGACCAGACTGAATACTTCAGGCGAGGTGAGAACACCCCCCCTCTATCACGTGATAGCTCCGTGGACAGTTGCTGCCCAGCAACAACGAGAAGCCGGCAGAGTAACGAGCCACAAGCGATAATTACAGTAGTTAGACAATCAAGACTTGAACTATGAGCACATAATATATGTCTTACATCCTACCTAACAACATAACTAAGTCAAATAATAATATAAAGCAATATATTTACGATTTAGCTATTATCGCAAATATAAGCAATATAAAATTATATGAAAAGGTAATAATTATATACATATATATACATATATATACATAATATACATTGTAACCCATTCAGGGGTTGCAACATTAGGTTAGGTAAGGTTCGTCAGGAAACAAGACAAGTGTTTCCTGGCGCGGGTCTTAGTCAGATGATGACCCGCCTTTGGAGATTTGGTCATCTGACCGAGGCCTTCCGCTGGCTTACCGAAATATTTTTTTTTTTTTTTTTGACGATTCTGTATATTTATAAAACTTCCCTAACTAATCACGCTAAATACAATAACATCTTTACTCATGTTAAATAAAATGTCCTACTGGATAAAGACCACAATGAATATATATTGAGTACCTACACCGATTCTCTTGCACGTCCATGGTAGAGTATATCGACAAGTATGTTAGGATACCAGAAGCCGTATTGGGTATTTTATTGAAAAGACGTATCTTCCAACAGGGACTTTATCGGTTCTTTAGAATTCCGATGGATGACATATTTTATCAATAATATACCATAAATCGTACATAGTGTCTTGTTAACAAACAATTCTCTAAGCCGTTGTTCTCCTTTTGCAGGCTCCGTATGCGTGGTGGGCTGCCAGTGTTATCTTCGGGTGTTCAGGGATCATCGGCAGCCTCATGGTGGCCTTCCTACCGGAAACCAGTAACCAGCCGCTTCCGGAGACGCTCAGAGACGTCGAAGTAAGAAGAATACAAAGCAAGTCTAAAGAGAAAGGGACGGTAAACAAAGGTTATGAAACTGGAGGAGAAAGTAGGATATAAAGATTAGATTTATGTATCTCCAATGCATTCGCTAATACAGTAATGCTATATGAAAGACATAAGACAATAACTTAGCTGTCTGCCATCGCAGGATGCTCATGAAGATGGTATATAGGAAAGGCAGTAAAGGCAGAAAAATAAGAGAATGCCACAGGCAGAGATATATTAAAAAGCAGGCAAAGATTTTCTAAAAGACAGGCAGAGAAATCTTATCCAAGGCAAGCCCATTGATTTGATCACAGTAAACTAGAGAGAAGTAGAAATATATTATCAATGGCAGGTAAAAATTATCAAAGCTAGACAGATTATCAGAGATTGGAAATGAGAGTTTAACACATACAAAGAAAAGGTAAACTGTCAGAGGTAGGTAGAGATTTTATGGAAGGTAGTGATAGATAATTAATCAAAAGCAAAGAGACATTTTACTAAGGTTAGGGAGAGATGTTTTAGAAGAGGCAAGCAGAGTGATTACGTCAACAGCAGACAAGAATATTTTATTAAAGACAAAAATATTCTGAAATGTCCATCTTGGCAAGGTTCACAGGTAACAAAATTATGCCCAAGTTTTATTATTTTAAATATTTATTTATTTACATCCAGTTTACCGATGGGGAGGCAGCTGTCAGTCACTGGTGGAGGTAGCTGTCAGTTACTGGTGGAGGCAGCTGTCAGCCACTGGTGGAGGCAGCTGTCACTGGTGGAGGCAGCTGTCACTGGTGGAGGCAGCTGTCAGCCACAGGTGGAAGCAGCTGTCACTGGTGGAGGCAGCTGTCAGTCACTGGTGGAGGTAGCTGTCACTGGTGGAGGCAGCTGTCAGTCACTGGTGGAGGTAGCTGTCACTGGTGGAGGCAGCTGTCAGTCACTGGTGGAGGTAGCTGTCAGTTACTGTTGGAGGCAGCTGTCACTGGTGTAGGCAGCTGTCAGTCACTGGTGGAGGTAGCTGTCACTGGTGGAGGCAGCTGTCAGTCACTGGTGGAGGTAGCTGTCACTGGTGGAGGCAGCTGTCAGTCACTGGTGGAGGTAGCTGTCAGTTACTGTTGGAGGCAGCTGTCACTGGTGTAGGCAGCTGTCAGTCACTGGTGGAGGTAGCTGTCACTGGTGGAGGCAGCTGTCAGTCACTGGTGGAGGTAGCTGTCACTGGTGGAGGCAGCTGTCAGTCACTGGTGGAGGTAGCTGTCACTGGTGGAGGCAGCTGTCAGTCACTGGTGGAGGTAGCTGTCACTGGTGGAGGCAGCTGTCAGTCACTGGTGGAGGTAGCTGTCAGTTACTGTTGGAGGCAGCTGTCACTGGTGTAGGCAGCTGTCAGTCACTGGTGGAGGTAGCTGTCACTGGTGGAGGCAGCTGTCAGTCACTGGTGGAGGTAGCTGTCACTGGTGGAGGCAGCTGTCAGTCAATGGTGGAGGTAGCTGTCAGTTACTGTTGGAGGCAGCTGTCACTGGTGTAGGCAGCTGTCAGTCACTGGTGGAGGTAGCTGTCACTGGTGGAGGCAGCTGTCAGTCACTGGTGGAGGTAGCTGTCAGTTACTGGTGGAGGCAGCTGTCACTGGTGGAGGCAGCTGTCAGTCACTGGTGGAGGTAGCTGTCAGTTACTGGTGGAGGCAGCTGTCACTGGTGGAGGCAGCTGTTAGTCACTGGTGGAGGTAGCTGTCAGTTACTGGTGGAGGCAGCTGTCACTGGTGGAGGCAGCTGTCAGCCACAGGTGGAAGCAGCTGTCACTGGTGGAGGCAGCTGTCACTAGTGAAGGCATCTGTCACTAGCGAAGGCAGAAAGACTGAGGCTTCAGTAACAGCCTTCACTCTCAGAGGCGTCTCAAGTTAGGCTACAGTCTAGTGATGTATCGGATATCTGCATCAGCAGAACATCCGCACAATTTCTGACATCTGCATTCGCATTTCAATGTAAAGAGATATCGACGTCAGCAAAATAAGTAAGACCTCATACACATTCGCATCTGCGGATATTTTTCTCATCCGACACTTCTCCACCAGTGCCTAGTACTGCCTACTTGTACAGATGTATCAGGTATCCGCATCCGCATCCACGGAACATCCGCACAATTTCTTACATCCGCATCCGCATATTACTGTAAACAGTTATCCGCATTCGCAAAATAAGTAAGACATCCTCATACACCGCATCCGCGGATATCTAAATTTTCGCATCCGATACATCTCTAGGTCACACCATATAATTATCTATGGCAGTATTTAAGTGTCTAGGCAGCTTGCTGTGTTTAGGACCTATCGATTATACTGTGAGAATAATCCACCTCTGCTCTGAAATAAAGGATATTTAATCTTTTAAACAGGAAACTTAAAAAAAAAAATATTGTATGCACACTGGAAAATACACACCTCACAGCAGTCAAATATATCCAAACTTATCTAATATTTAGTATGGTGGTACCAACACTTTTTTATGGGTGTGAAGCTTGGGTTGTAAATGCTGCAGCGAGGAGGTGGCTGGAGGCAGTGATGTCATGTCTAAGGGCAATGTGTGGTGTAAATATTATGCAGAGAATTCGGAGTGTGGAAATTAGGAGAAGGTGCGGAGCTAATAAAAGTATTAGTCAGAGGGCTGAAGAGGGTTTGTTGAGGTGGTTTGGTCATTTAGAGAGAATGGAACAAAGTAGAATGACTTGGAGAGCGTGTAAATCTGTAGGAGAAGGAAGGTGGGGTAGGGGTCGTCTTCGGAAAGGTTGGAGGGAGGGGGTAAAAGAGGTTGTGTAGGTGAGGGGTCTGGACTTGCAGCAAGCGTGCATGAGCGTGTTAGATAGGAGTGAATGGAGACGAATGGTATTTGGGACCTAACGAGCTGTTGGAGTGTGAGCAGGGTAATATTTAGTGAAGGGATTCAGGGAAACCGGTTGTTTTTATATAGTCGGACTTGAGTCCTGGAAATGGGAAGTACAATGCCTGCACTTTAAAGGAGGGGTTCGGTATATTGGCAGTTTAGAGGGATATGTTATATTTCTTTATATATGCTTCCAAACTGTATCTGGGAGCCTATGCAAAGACAGTGATTATGTATGAGTGAAGTGAAAGTGTTGGATGATGATGAAAGTATTTTCTCTTTGGGGATTTTCTTTCTTTTTGGGTCACCCTGCCTCAGCCACCTAAGAAAATAAGGAAATTCCAAACGCTTTCGTGACTTCTTCCATTATTAAGGAACTATGAAAATAAAAGATAGAGTTAAACTGTCGGTATTCTCATCAATGTTTTTGAGCGCTTTATGTATTTGTAGTCCAGAGTTCAAGGATGAGGAAATATCCAAAATTTATGAAATAGCTAGTGATCTGAAATACCCAAGAAACGTTGTTGATAATTCTTTTAAAATTGCTAGAAATACTTTTTACAATCAGAAAGGGACAACCAGCCTTATTCAACTAAAAATGACAACCAGCCTTATTCAACTAAAAATATGTTGGTTCTCCCTTACCATGAAAACTTGGTTGATATGCCTTCTCTTCTTAAGACTTTTAATATCAAAGTTGTATTTAAAAATCTTAATACAGTAAAAAAACTTTTGATAAAGAATTCCCCCCAAAATGCTGACGGATGTGTCAATAAGATTCCTTGTAAAATTTGCGATAAAGTTTATTATGGTTAAACTGGGAAAAGTCTTGAACTAAGATTAAAACATAAATATAGCATTAGAACTGGACAAGATTCCAATGCTCTATTTATTCATGTGAGAGATTTTAACCATCCAATTGATTTTCAAAAAGTTGAGAAAGTTGTATCAAGCAAGTCCATGGTTGAGAGGAATACAATAGAATCATGTCTAATAAAAAGTAGCTTTGAAAATAATATGAATATTTCTTTTGGTTTATATATAAATTGGATTAATTTATAGTTAATAAAATTTGGGAAGAATTTAAGATACATTAGACAATTTTTTGGGTTGAATATAAGCTGTGTTTCACGGATCACTGACTACCTACCTACACCAGTATAAAAAGTCTGGTGTTGTTGGGGTGGCAACGAGGTGTAGTCTTGTCCTTATGCTTTTTTGTTAACCTTTTATTTTTATAGTTCCTTGATAATGTGAGAAGTCAAGAAAGCGTTTGGAATTTCGCATTTTTTTCACAGTGGCTGTTCTGCATATATATATATATATATATATATATATATATATATATATATATATATATATATATATATATATATATATATATATATATATATATATATATATATATATATAAAAACCGAGACAGGGTGACCTTAAAAAAAGAATAAACATTTTCACCATGACTCCATCACTGTCTTGCCATACGGACGCCGATACAACAGTTCAGAACTGCATATATTCCCACTCTGCCTTCAGAGTGCAGACACTGTACTTCCCACCTCCGGGACTCAAGTCCGGCTAACCGGTTTCCCTGAATCCCTACATAAATGTTACCTTGCTTACACTCCAATAGCACGTCAAGTCATAAAAAAAAACTTGTCTCCTCTCCAATATAGCACGCTCACACATGCTTGCTAGATGTCCAAGCCTCTGGCATACAAAACATGCTTTACTCTTCACATCTAATTTTTCCTAGGACGACCCCTACCCCGCCTTCTCTCCACAGATTTATACACTCTCCCAGTCATCCTATTTTGTTCCATCCTTTCTAAATGTGCGAACCACCTCAACAACCCATCATCAGCATGGTAAAAAATATGGAGGGCTAGTTGTTAATTTAAGTCAGTACTGTTTATAAAATATCATCGTAATATATCTTTTCCGCGACGTTCAGACTGATTTTCGTGGACACATTGCGACACTAAATTTTCACTCGTTTTATGTTGCTAAGCGATCGCTGCTTCACAAACCAAACTCGCAGGTTCTGCCTAATAAAAAAAAATATATACTATATATACCCTCGTTGTTTTATTTACATACGTTTGATACAAAATGTTCTGTTTAAAGAAATGTTTCTTAAGTTTATTTGTTTTACTTCTCTGATTTTTTTTTATTAAATTGTATTGTCTGTATTTATCCTCTGAAGTCTTAATAATTTCGGCAGTTTAAAAATTATATTATTTTTACTGTTGTCGCTTATTTTTGTATCAGCTGATATTCTGAGTTTTGTAATTATAGTTATAATTAAAGTTATTAAAGCAATTTTAAATAAACAACCATTTATGTATTAACCTATATTATTTTTATACTATTATTATTGCTATTATTAATTTATGGTCATATTATGTAATTAAAAAAATAAAAGCTTTTTCTCTGAGACAAAATAAATGATCAACTTTTGCTACAGATTCTTCAAAAAAATATTCGTCATATTTTGTAAAATGTTTTTTCTGTTTTCTGTTTTTACTATGATGTTATGATATACAGTTTTTTTTATTTAACCTGATGTTGCATTAAGCTGTTGGTAAGCTTCGGGTTGTTGGTAATTAAATGACTTAAGACACACATCAGGAGGTATTTTCTCTTTTCTGGTTCGAGGGCGTAACGCCGACGGGGAAATGGACGAAGATTTGTGCTCATTCGCTTATCGGCCTCTCGATTTTTTGTCTTCCGTTGTTGCAAACTTGGATAGGACTGCAGTAAATAATCTGCAGGATAAGGATCATTTCTCCACAATCACCTCTAGCAGCTCGAGTTGGCACTCTGGGAAACACTGACATGCTATACTGCTTCCTTTTTCCATCGCTGAAACATCTTTCATTGACGAACTGATAAATATTTTAGTCAATTTCCTCCTCTCAGCCGTTGCTGTTGCCATCCCAGGAACCTTTGGAAAACTTTTTCATAGATGTTACCTTCTAGGTTCATAAACTGTGCTCGAGGCATTTGTTTCTAATGTCCATTCATATCAGTGAATGTCCTGTTGCTTTCAAGAAAACAACAGCTGAAGCACATTGTTCATGCTGACAACTAAATGTACAAATCCTTAACTGATAAATCCTCAACTGATTTGGCTGTTGTCCTGAACATTTCTGGCTTGGAGGTAGTCAATTCTGTTTATGTATCAGAAGCACAGAATTATCACCTTGCTTGTGTCACCTATGGCCTACAATTGTCTTTTGACTCTAATCATTCCACCCCAGTATTGGAAACTGATTCACTTTCAACGATATAACTAAGAATTCAAGACTCTTCTTAAAAATCACTTACTCACCCAAAACTAAACACACAGTGCTTAACTCTACCTACAAAATTAACAAATCACTTTCTACTGCCTCAAAATATCATTAAACACTGTTTAACTCCCCGAGCCTCAGAACCCCATAATTAAATGCTAAAGCCTGAGCTTGCTACCATCTGCAGCTCATAAGACTGCCATCCCCACGAGCCCATTTGAGGCGGGGTAGATGGCAGACCAGAGGCCTAGCTTCTCCCTACGAGCCCCGTGAGGGCGGGGAATGTGGCTAGGCCTGGGGACACTTGGTCCCAAAGATGAGGAGGTACTGTACCTCCTCCCATGGGAGACTTAAGTCTCGAGACACTCCCCAGATAGGGAGCCAAGGCCGGGTCACCACTACTTGGAAAAGACCCGGGCCGGGAGAATACCGGCGAATAAAAAAAAAAAAAAAAAAAAAAAAAATTAAATGCTCAAAGATCAATAAATATTAAATAACTGTATATTTCATAAATGTATAACACGTGGCCCTATCAAACTACGTTTTTAATTGCATTACCTAATAGAATAATCCATTCTCTTGAATGCACAGTAACTCATCTAATGACCATATGACCTGTTTCTGCACTACAGATCATTGATTTTATTCGATCTGATTAGATTAATAAATTGTATGACTACATATAGTAAACTGATCATTTTGTTATATTATACATTGTAATGCTACGAATTTGTACAACTATAATGCTTCATAATTGAAATGTTCAAATTTCATTGTTTAAAATACACTCAATTGTACTTCATATTGTAAATTGTTTACTGTAATTTTTACCACTGAATCAATCATTGCTTAGTTAATCTTAAGTTAATTTTAAGCCTGCCCATAATGCTCTGCATACAAGGGGCTTTTGGCATGTACACACAACTACTATAATTCCTTGTACAACTATGTATCATGTCCAAATAAACTATTTTTATTATTAAAGCAACCAGCGGCAGCTGGGTCTGACGACACACTGGTTTCATGTTTCAGCACTCACACTCCTCATCACTTGATTTCCTATTAAGCTTCTTTCGTAATTCGTGTTCATCGGAGCGCGACCCAACTTACTGTAGGTTCAAAAATCATAGCAGCTTCACTTTCGATTGCTGGAAGGAATTATTGACAAACGATTTGTATACTACTTATAGACCTGTAATTGTTTGTGCCCTCATCACCCTTCAAGAGGGTTGCCTTGATACATGCGAAGGTCTCTTGGTCCAAGGAACTGGAGCTACCTCAACCCCCCGTTGCTCTATAGGAGAGACCATGTCATCATGGACAGTTTATGGTGACATCCTGATACAGGAGGGCCCCGCTTATACAGCAGGTTAGGTTCCAGACTACTGCTGTAAAGCGAAACTCGCTGTAAAGTGAAACATATTATTTTTTTCAAATGCATGTAAAAGCCTGATAACATGTTTACACTATCATATATTAGGTGAGCAATAGAACTAGGCCTAAAAAAAATGCATGTAAAGTAAGCACATTACTTAAAATATTTTCGTCCTTAGCTTATAGTGAGTGGTGAATATATTTATTGTAGGAAGTGTGAATAAATGTATAAGTGAAATGCCGTAAAGCGGGGCCCTTCTGTATGTAATACCAACAATATGTGTAGACACATGAGCACACACTTAGGAAACTATGTTATGGAAACTTTCAACCTTGGAACTTTGTTCACTGGTGATATGAAGTGAACAAGGTCTCAAGATTGAAAAGTTTCCATAACAAATTATCCTAAGTGTTTGCTTGTGCATATTTAACTCAATATTGATATTTCCTCACGGATTTTTCCAAACCAGTTTGTTATATGTAATTTTTCAAATTCGAGAAAGCTCTTAAAACACGTATTAAATATTTATCATTATTACTATTGGTACTTCCGCTGCTTTTATTTAATATTACCCGGAGTCTACCTGGAGGTTATTCCGGGGATCAACGCCCCCGCGGCCATTAGAGTCCATTAGAAAAATTAATAGTCTTTATAAAGGCGCCGGTAACCACATTTATAAAATAACATTATTCTCTTTCATAAAGAAACATCTCACAATTGTTAAACCCATTCTATCAGCGTAAGAAACTTTCTACCACTTTCCTTCAAGTTTTTTCTTTGTTTTTTTTATTGGGGTGGGGGGAGAGACATGCTACTACTCTTCCTAAGGCCTTTTTTGAGAAACCTTTATGCACGAGTCAGTAATAACCTTTTCTCAACTTCGTTCAAGAACGTGTATTTACCACTATCAATAATATTCCTGAGTTCCTTGTCGTGGATTCCGATCGTCTTATGTGGATGGCTGGTGGCCACGGTGCTAAGAGACGCTACTCACTACACTTCATCCATTACACAGAACTGTGGGGCACTAGTGACTACACTTCACTGTTTTCACTGAACTTTGTGGCATTAGTGAATGTACTTTCTGTCTCTCTACACATTCTAAATACTAGAATGATTATTAGATTTTGCCGCCGAAGTGGCTCCATATCCATCCCATGGAGAGTAGCGCAAGAGCATATGTATATACAAAAGGCCTAAGAACTAGGTCCCAAAAGATTGATGGTGCTTGGTTACGGGTATATCAAGAGCTTTGTGGAAAGCCAAGCACTGTGGTCTATTTCCTTTGAGGTCCTTATCTTCTTCCCTAGGAGACGACTCACAATGCCCGTTTAATTCCATACGTCTCCCATTGTCTGAGGATCGAATCTTTGTCTCTTCGGTTGTGAGCTGAACACTTTACCACCTTGTTCCTGGATCTTTTCTTTAGCCATAGCTCTTGCCCAACCCTCCACACAATGAATATGAGGGTCACAATAAACTAGTCGCATCGGTAGCAAAATATAAACCTCTACCACTGACGAATAAGTCGCCTCATTGTAGGAAGAAGAGCTAGCCAGCGGGCTGAGGAAGTATCTTCATAAATCACTCCACCATAAAAAGAATTTCTCTTAAGATATTCGCAAGATAACTTTAATACCTGTGGGAGTCGTTCCAATGTTGGAACTGTCGTCCTCAGATTGCAGTTATAAGATCACTAATAAAATTGCAGTTTAATGGCTTGACGTCAGGACCACCTGACGGACTTGACTCAAACTATCATAAGGTATATATACACTATTTCTTTCAAAAACTGAATATTTTTTGTGCTGTTGCCCCACCTCGTGTAAAATATTGGATTTATTATTTCTACGCCAAGCAGTACCACCTTCAGAAAAATAATACCCTGCTAAATCCTGTGGTTTTCTAAGTAATTCGCTACCCAAGGACATACGATGGTGTGGATGATTCTAGACTAATTTCATACTAGTCCCTGTTTGGTGTACTAATAAAACGAGCAGTATTTTCTATTATTGTGCCCACGAACGAGTGGTATTGATCAATAACAACACTGCGACTAACCAAGGACTCGAATCCATGCTGCTTTGGCCTGCCTCATGGTGGGCGAAAACTCATGACGCCTTAATCCACTGGACCATACAATCCTTAAGAGTAGCGCATCCAGCGAAACTAGATGTTGTACTCGCTACCCAAGGACATACGATAGTGTGGATGACTCTAGGCTGATTTCATTCTAGTCCCTGTTGGTGTACTAGTACAACGAGCAGTATTTTATATTGTGACCACGAACGAGTGGTATTGATCAATAACAACACTACGACTAGCCAAGGACTCGAACTCATGCTGCTTTGGCTTGCCTCATTTTGGGCGAAAACTCAAGATGCCTTAATCCACTGGACCATACAATCCTTAATTATTAAGAGTAGCGCATCCAGCAGAAATGGATGTTGTACTCGCTACCCTTGGGTAGCGAGTACAACATCTAGTTCCGTTTCGTCCAGTGGACGAAACGTCTTCCCTTATTGTGTCTTAATGTGTCTCATTAACATACTGGAGAGAGATGTTAGGATCTACAGAAGAATTTATTATATTTGGCGAGATAAATGACAAGATGATGGAACACTTTGTTAAAGTGGGAACTCTTAGTTATAAAATGAAAATTAACGATAAAACCTTAGTATAGTCATAGAGAAACGCTAAACCTGTAGGGTCATACCATCTGGGAGATTGGGAAATAATTAGGCTCGACTCCAGAAAGAGGATAATAGCTGTAATTGCTTGGAACAAGAACCCTTCACCGGCATCAAGGTGAAGGGTGTGGCATGCGTCGAGTGTGTTGCAATTTATTCCGCGTTCATGACACAGCTACTGTCATGTCCTCTCGACGAGCGAACTGGCAGTCCGGAGTATCGCAGTACTGGGGCCCCATCCCATCCTGTCCAGTTCAATCCATCAATCAGTTGATAGCAGGTTATTAAACCAAGATAATGTCACAACTGCCATCCTGGTTGCATGGCAGACTCTTGCTTACTCTGGTCAGGTCCGCCATTCTGCTTACAGTGGTTATACTACTAACTTAACGTTGCATACATTGCACATAGTGGTAAAGGAATATATGGGTAGAGAAAAAACACATGGTCCAAGCCGGACCGTAATGTCGACGTAGCTTCTCTCTCCTATGTGCGGGTTATTTGTGTATTATACAACCCGAATGTGTTTACCTGGCTTTTTTTTCCGGTTGTTCGGCGTATTGCTGACTTGGTTACGGTTACTCGTGCCCGTGATACAGGAAAATAACGATAAAGTTCAAATTGAACATAAGCCACATTATTCTTTTAATTACATCGAATTAACAGGTCATATCTCGGCTCATGCACAAGCTGAGCCACAACAGCCACTGCTGATGTGTGCTGCTGGATGAACACTGCTGATGTGTGCTGAAGGGTGAGCACTGCTGATGTGTGCAGCTGGGTGAACACTGCTGATGTGTGCTGCTGGGTGAACACTGCTGATGTGTGCTGCTGGGTGAACACTGCTGATGTGTGCTGCTGGGTGAGCACTGCTGATGTGTGCAGCTGGGTGAACACTGCTGATGTGTGCTGCTGGGTGAACACTGCTGATGTGTGCTGCTGGGTGAACACTGCTGATGTGTGCTGCTAGGTGAACACTGCTGATGTGTGCTGCTGGGTGAGCACTGCTGATGTGTGCAGCTGGGTGAACACTGCTGATGTGTGCAGCTGGGTGAACACTGCTGATGTGTGCTGCTAGGTGAACACTGCTGATGTGTGCTGCTGGGTGAACACTACTGATGTATGCTGCTGGGTGAACACTGCTGATGTGAGCAGCTGGGTGAACACTGCTGATGTGTGCTGCTGGGTGAACACTGCTGATGTGTGCTGCTGGGTGAACACTGCTGATGTGTGCAGCTGGGTGAACACTGCTGATGTGTGCTGCTAGGTGAACATTGCAGATGTGTGCTGCTGGGTGAACATTGCAAATGTGTGCTGCTAGGTGAATATTGCAAATGCGTACTGCTAGGTGAACATTGCAAATGTGTGCTGCTAGGTGAACATTGCAAATGTATGCTGCTAGGTGAACATTGCAAATGTGTGCTGCTAGGTCAACATTGCAGATGTGTGCTGCTAGGTGAGCATTGCAAATGTGTGCTGCTAGGTGAACATTGCAAATATATGCTGCTAGGTGAACACTGCAGATGTGTGCTGCTAGGTGAACATTGCAGATGTGTGCTGCTAGGTGAACATTGCAAATGTGTACTGCTAGGTGAACATTGCAAATGTGTACTGCTAGGGGAACATTGCAAATGTGTGCTGCTGGGTGAACACTGCTTATGTGTGCTCCTAGGTGAACACTGCTGATGTGTGCTGCTAGGTGAACACTGCTGATGTGTGCTGCTAGGTGAACACTGCTCATGTGTGCTGCTAGGTGAACACTGCTGATGTGTGCTGCTAGGTGAACACTGCTGATGTGTGCTCCTAGGTGAACACTGCTGATGTGTGCTGCTAGGTGAACACTGCTGATGTGTGCTCCTAGGTGAACACTGCTGATGTGTGCTGCTGGGTGAACACTGCTGATGTGTGCTGCTAGGTGAACACTGCTGATGTGTGTTGCTGGGTGAACACTGCTGATGTGTGCTGCTGGGTGAACACTGCTGATGTGTGCTGCTGGGTGAACACTGCTGATGTGTGCTGCTAGGTGAACACTGCTGATGTGTGCTGCTGGGTGAACACTGCTGATGTGTGCTGCTGGGTGAACACTGCTGATGTGTGCTGCTGGGTGAACACTGCTGATGTGTGCTGCTGGGTGAACGCTGCTGATGTGTGCTGCTGGGTGAACACTGCTGATGTGTGCTGCTGGGTGAACACTGCTGATGTGTGCTGCTAGGTGAACACTGCTGATGTGTGCTGCTGGGTGAACACTGCTGATGTGTGCTGCTGGGTGAACACTGCTGATGTGTGCTGCTGGGTGAACACTGCTGATGTGTGCTGCTAAGTGAACACTGCTGATGTGTGCTGCTAGGTGAACACTGCTGATGTGTGCTGCTAGGTGAACACTGCTGATGTGTGCTGCTAGGTGAACACTGCTGATGTGTGCTGCTGGGTGAACACTGCTGATGTGTGCTGCTGGGTGAACACTGCTGATGTGTGCTGCTGGGTGAACACTGCTGATGTGTGCTGCTAGGTGAACACTGCTGATGTGTGCTGCTAGGTGAACACTGCTGATGTGTGCTGCTAGGTGAACACTGCTGATGTGTGCTGCTAGGTGAACACTGCTGATGTGTGCTGCTAGGTGAACACTGCTGATGTGTGCTGCTAGGTGAACACCGCTGATGTGTGCTGCTAGGTGAACACTGCTGATGTGTGCTGCTAGGTGAACACTGCTGATGTGTGCTTCTGGGTGAACACTGCTGATGTGTGCTGCTAGGTGAACACAGCTGATGTGTGCTGCTAGGGGAACACTGCTGATGTGTGCTGCTAGGTGAACACTGCTGATGTGTGCTGCTAGATGAACACTGCTGATGTGTGCTGCTAGGTGAACACTGCTGATGTGTGCTCCTAGGTGAACACTGCTGATGTGTGCTGCTAGGTGAACACTGCTGCTGTGAACTGCTGGGTGAACACTGCTGATGTGTGCTTCTAGGTGAACACTGCTGATGTGTGCTGCTAGGTGAACACTGCTGATGTGTGCTGCTAGGTGAACACTGCTGATGTGTGCTGCTAGGTGAACACTGCTGATGTGTGCTCCTAGGTGAACACTGCTGATGTGTGCTGATGGGTGAACACTGCTGATGTGTGCTCCTAGGTGAACACTGCTGATGTGTGCTGATGGGTGAACACTGGTGATGTGTGCTGCTGGGTGAACACTGCTGATGTGTGCTGCTGGGTAAACACTGCTGATGTGTGCTGCTAGGTGAACATTGCAGATGTGTGCTGCTAGGTGAACATTGCAGATGTGTGCTGCTAGGTGAACATTGCAGATGTGTGCTGCTAGGTGAACATTGCATATGTGTGCTCCTAGGTGAACATTGTAAATGTGTGCTGCTAGGTGAACATTGCAAATGTGTGCTGCTAGGTGAACATTGCAAATGTGTGCTGCTAGGTGAACATTGCAAATGTGTGCTGCTAGGTGAACATTGCAGATGTGTGCTGCTAGGTGAACATTGCAGATGTTTGCTGCTAGGTGAACATTGAAGATGTGTGCTGCTAGGTGAACATTGCAGATGTGTGCTGCTAGGTGAACATTGCAGATGTGTGCTGCTAGGTGAACACTGCAGATGTGTGCTGCTAGGTGAACATTGCAAATATGTGCTGCTAGGTGAACATTGCAGATGTGTGCTTCTAGGTGAACATTGCAGATGTGTACTGCTAAGTGAACATTGCAGATGTGTGCTGCTAGGTGAACATTGCAAATGTGTGCTGCTAGGTGAACATTGCAAATGTGTGCTCCCAGGTGAACACTGCAAATGTGTGCTGCTAGGTGAACATTGCAGATGTGAGCTGCTAGGTGAACATTGCAGATGTGTGCTGCTAGGTGAACATTGCAGATGTGTGCTTCTAGGTGAACATTGCAGATGTGTGATGCTAGGTGAACACTGCAGATGTGTGCTGCTAGGTGAACATTGCAAATGTGTGCTGCTAGGTGAACATTGCAAATGTGCTGCTAGGTGAACATTGCAAATGTGTGCTGCTAGGTGAACATTGCAGATGTGTGCTGCTAGGTGAACATTGCAGATGTGTGCTGCTAGGTGAACACTGCAGATTTGTGCTGCTAGGTGAACATTGCAGATGTGTGCTGCTAGGTGAACATTGCAAATGTGTGCTGCTAGGTGAACATTGCAAATGTGTGCTGCTAGGTGAACTTTGCAAATGTGCTGCTAGGTGAACATTGCAGATGTGTGCTTCTAGGTGAACATTGCAGATGTGTGCTGCTAAGTGAACATTGCAGATGTGTGCTGCTAGGTGAACATTGCCAATGTGTGCTGCTAGGTGAACATTGCAAATGTTTGCTGCTAGGTGAACACTGCAAATGTGTGCTGCTAGGTGAACATTGCAGATGTGAGCTGCTAGGTGAACATTGCAGATGTGTGCTGCTAGGTGAACATTGCAGATGTGTGCTGCTAGGTGAACATTGCAGAGGTGTGCTCCCAGGTGAACACTGCAAATGTGTGCTGCTAGGTGAACATTGCAGATGTGAGCTGCTAGGTGAACATTGCAGATGTGTGCTGCTAGGTGAACATTGCAGATGTGTGCTTCTAGGTGAACATTGCAGATGTGTGATGCTAGGTGAACACTGCAGATGTGTGCTGCTAGGTGAACATTGCAAATGTGTGCTGCTAGGTGAACATTGCAAATGTGCTGCTAGGTGAACATTGCAAATGTGTGCTGCTAGGTGAACATTGCAGATGTGTGCTGCTAGGTGAACATTGCAGATGTGTGCTGCTAGGTGAACACTGCAGATTTGTGCTGCTAGGTGAACATTGCAGATGTGTGCTGCTAGGTGAACATTGCAAATGTGTGCTGCTAGGTGAACATTGCAAATGTGTGCTGCTAGGTGAACTTTGCAAATGTGCTGCTAGGTGAACATTGCAGATGTGTGCTTCTAGGTGAACATTGCAGATGTGTGCTGCTAAGTGAACATTGCAGATGTGTGCTGCTAGGTGAACATTGCCAATGTGTGCTGCTAGGTGAACATTGCAAATGTTTGCTGCTAGGTGAACACTGCAAATGTGTGCTGCTAGGTGAACATTGCAGATGTGAGCTGCTAGGTGAACATTGCAGATGTGTGCTGCTAGGTGAACATTGCAGATGTGTGCTGCTAGGTGAACATTGCAGAGGTGTGCTTCTAGGTGAACATTGCAGATGTGTGCTGCTAGGTGAACATTGCAGATGTGTGCTGCTAGGTGAACATTGCAAATGTGTGCTGCTAGGTGAACATTGCAAATGTGCTGCTAGGTGAACATTGCAAATGTGTGCTGCTAGGTGAACATTGCAAACGTGCTGCTAGGTGAACATTGCAAATGTGTGCTGCTAGGTGAACATTGCAGATGTGAGCTGCTAGGTGCACACTGCAGATGTGTGCTGCTAGGTGAACATTGCAGATGTGTGCTGCTAGGTGAGCATTGCAGATATGTGCTGCTAGGTGAACATTGCAGATGTGTGCTGCTAGGTGAACATTGCAGATGTGTGCTGCTAGGTGAACATTGCAGATGTGTGCTGCTAGGTGAACATTGCAGATGTGTTCTGCTAGGTGAACATTGCAGATGTGTGCTGCTAGGTGAACATTGCAAGTGTGTGCTGCTAGGTGAACATTGCAAATGTGCTGCTAGGTGAACATTTCAAATGTGTGCTGCTAGGTGAACATTGCAGATGTGAGCTGCTAGGTGAACACTGCAGATGTGTGCTGCTAGGTGAGCATTGCAGATGTGTGCTGCTAGGTGAACATTGCAGATGTTGTGCTGCTAGGTGAATATTGCAGATGTGTTCTGCTAGGTGAACATTGCAGATGTGTGCTTCTAGGTGAACACTGCAGATGTGTGCTGCTAGGTGAACATTGCAGATGTGTGCTGCTAGGTGAGCATTGCAGATATGTGCTGCTAGGTGAACATTGCAGATGTGTGCTGCTAGGTGAACATTGCAGATGTGTGCTGCTAGGTGAACATTGCAGATGTGTGCTGCTAGGTGAACATTGCAGATGTGTCCTGCTAGGTGAACATTGCAGATGTGTGCTGCTAGGTGAACATTGCAAGTGTGTGCTGCTAGGTGAACATTGCAAATGTGCTGCTAGGTGAACATTTCAAATGTGTGCTGCTAGGTGAACATTGCAGATGTGAGCTGCTAGGTGAGCATTGCAGATGTGTGCTGCTAGGTGAACATTGCAGATGTTGTGCTGCTAGGTGAATATTGCAGATGTGTTCTGCTAGGTGAACATTGCAGATGTGTGCTTCTAGGTGAACACTGCAGATGTGTGCTGCTAGGTGAACATTGCAGATGTGTGCTGCTAGGTGAACATCGCAGATGTGTGCTGCTAGGTGAACATTGCAGATGCGTGCTGCTAAGTGAACATTGCAGATGTGTGCTGCTAGGTAAATATTGCAGATGTATGCTGCTATTTGAACATTGCAGATGTGTGCTGGTAGGTGAACATTGCAGATGTGTGCTGCTAGGTGAACATTGCATATGTGTGCTCCTAGGTGAACATTGCAGATGTGTGCTGCTAGGTGAACATTGCAGATGTGTGCTCCTAGGTGAACATTGCAGATGTGTGCTGCTAGGTGAACATTGCAGATGTGTGCTGCTAGGTGAACATTGCAAATGTGTGCTGCTAGGTGAACATGCGCACTGAACAGGTGAAAAGAGACTTTCCTAGACGAGTATAATAATGGTATATTATACCGACAAGTAAAGAAGACACATGTCCAACAATTAGGTATCTTTATTCCGTTACGTCTCAGCTACAGACTTCTTTAGTAGAATACGAAGATGGTAAACATGGAGACACATCTTACCTCGACTGACGAAGGCTATAGTATAGGTGAAACGTTTCGGAATAGACACCTAACTGTTGTACATATGTCTTATCTCCTTTCCTAGACGACTTAACCAGTTTTGAAGTCTGGTTCTTCAGTTGTGAACCGAAGGTGGTAACACTGGGATACGAGCCACATCTCACTAGGCTGGGAAGTAATGCTATATCATAAAATGTTTTCATAGTAATAATTTAGTTCACTTTTTGTTGTAACCTAAAGTTCGTGTTATTTTTAATACTCCCCAATTGATCGTGTGCATTCTGATATGCAAATTTTCCAGTTATTCATATTTGCTAATTAATGTTAATCTGATTAATATCTGAGTAATGGTGCAGCTATATGCTTATTCCGAAATGAAGTTTTAAGCATATTTAGTCTTATTCTACAAATGAGACTTATTCCAGCCAGCCAGTACTAGTTGCTGCATTCGGCTGTTCCATTTTAAAGCGCAAAGGTGTTTGGAGACAAAACGAGACGAACCTGACACTGCTTCTTAAGTATTGACACTTAAATGTGCAACCTTAAATCTTTTATAATTATCCTCTTGAATTTGAGATAGTGGCCTCGTTTTTAACTCTCCATTAACTTCGCCATATTAACAGTTTGAACCCTAGTATGAGGATAGATTCCAGTGTGGATGCCGAGAGCCTACTACTAAGAATGGTGAAAACAAAGGAAGAAGCAAGCTTATTTTGTGACAACTTTCGCTCTGTGCAGAGCTTTGTCAAGTCATTTGACCTATGTTTCTGTGCGGAAACATTAGACGTGTTTCCTTAAGACACCTGTCCATGTTCACCTAGCAGTAAAATAGGTACCTGGGTGTTAGTCAACTGGTGTGGGTCTCATCCCGGAGACAAAATTGACCTAATTTGCCCGAAATGCTCTGCATAACAAGCGGCATTCTATATAGTAGTATGTCACTGATGTCAACTAGGTTTGTATATCTTGTACATGTACTTGTAGAAATGAAGATTATTATAACAAATTTGATTACCTTCACACTCGCAAGGCTGGTGTAGTTTAATGTAAGGTTTGTATCGTTTTTGGGCTACGTAAGTGCTACTTTATATTAACGAAGCTCCGATATTAATTTTCCGACTGGCTTCAAACCTTCGGTGCTGAAATTTAATTGCTTTAGAAACTTATGTTGTAGTCTAATGCTTTTGTGTGCACTGAAACAGAGTGAACTGAGTTAATGGGTTCCGGGAGTGCATCTCTCTCGTCCCCCAGCGACAGAAATATATCTAATTATTATATTAATGTTGAAGCACTAAACCCGTAGGGAACATACAGCGTGTGGAAAATGGGAGACTACATAGTTTGATCCGAGGACAGAGAAGAGTAGTTCCCATTCCTTTGATCAAGATCCCTTCACTGGAATCAAGTCACTTGTTGAAAGGAATGATTGTGTTGGCTCAGTTTTCAGTCTCGCGTCAGAAGCTCTTCGTTTTCGTCATAAAAACAAAATTCCTGGGGACCTGCACCACGTTAGATTTTTACTTAACATCTTATCAGCTACTACACGTAACATCACAACAAACACTGACCATCACAGAGGCTTAGAAAGATTAATTCTCACATTTTTCCGCCTTACGTCTTCATGGCTCATTTTCAGGCAGGCGCAATGAGGGTTACTCTATATGACGACCCTCCAGACCAAGTGAAATTTAGGCGAAAAAAAAAAAGACTAACTTGCTAAACCTCTCGATAGTGATCCCTCACCTCAGGATGTTTGGACTGTACTGCCGGAGGTCCTGAAACTGACCCTCGGTAACTGCAGAAGAGATCAGTACTGCTTATCTTTTTGAAGCGGATGTTCAGCTGTTCATCTTTCTTGCTCTGTTTAGCAGCTGCAGAGGATCTCATAGCTGTTTAAACTATGTGGGAGAGTAATCTGCAAGATGTTGCAGAGGAGGAAGCTCATGATAATGATGAAGAGGTCATTGTGGAATATTTAGTCCATTAGCGTCCTAGCTATTCGTTTTGTTCTGACATTGCTGTGACATTAGAAAAGATAATCTTAGCTGCGAGTAGATATATTATCTGTTCTATTATAGGCAGTAGTTACTAGGCATGGATGACCAATAGTGTACTGGTAATGATCAACTGTCACATATAATGCCTGTTTACAAACCAATTACAATTGTTGATTATATAGTATCATCCATGTAGTGGCATCAGCAGGTTCGTGGTGAAATGTTTCTTTATGTTCCATGAATCTGACCCAAAATAAAGAACGTTGATAAGTAGTGATCCAGTGCCTGTAAACAATGATTTTTAGGCCAAGATGGAAACCATCTTGGATGTCCTATTTTTTTTATATTTTAGTTAAAGCTGTATATACGTAAGGCATATGAATTTTCTAGAATCATTCTAGCAGCATCACTCTCGGCATGAAAGTACAAAAGGTGACTGATTCCTTCAACTTAAAAAAATCTTAGCAATATGCTTCAAAAACTCAGTATTCAAGTTTGGTTAGGTAAAATTCGATGATCCACAGCTGGAGCTTTTGGTCATATGACCGAGGCCTTCCACTGGCTTACCAGTCCACCACTTTAAAAAATAGGGTTATAATTATAATAATTAGATTATTATAACCTCTTCTTATATAACTAGATGTATATGTCTTAAGTATTCATGGATGACTGGCGACAACCTCGGCAGCTATCTTGGATTTCTTAAATTTCTCAAGGACGACAGTGGCACTCGCTGGATTATCAATCTAGGCACCTCAGAGGTTCAGTGTCACCTAAGGCTGTATGACCCTTGTAGGTTTAGAGCTTCTTTTTGATAATAATAATAATAATAATAATAATAATAATAATAATAATAATAATAATAATAATAATAATAATAATAATAATAATACATATCACCTAAGATTAAGTATGTCATAAATAAAAGGTACATCCATATTCGAACTTGAATAACTCTGTTGAGAAAGTACGAGAAGAAATACGAAAGGAAATTCTTTAGTTAGTTGTGGTTTTTGTTTAATGTAGTTCTCGCGTTATGTCACACTGGCCTTCCACAACGTTAATGTACGAACATGTGTAACGATGTGAGGACTTTATATCGCAAAAGCTATCGTTCCTAATCCCCTGAAAGGAGGTTCCTTAATTCTGGTGAGGGGCTCTTGATCTATGGAATTGGATCTGTGCTCTTCCCAATAATAATCATAATAGCAATCCTAATTAATTTATTAGTTAAAATGACATTACATCCTCTTACTGGAATTTTAATAATATTTAATTTTTTATTCGTTTTCAGATGTTAACATAAGTTGCCTGACAAATTCCTACATAAATACGTTCCATTATCAATGCTGACTGCCGGAAGCAGCAGTGATGGGCAGCAACACTGTCAGCACAACACTGCCAGACGTAGCAGGTTTAGCAGCAAGGCTGCTAAACCTAGCAGTGCTAGTGGGCAGTACTGCCAGACATAACAGTGCCGACTAACAGTCGTGCCAAAGGTGGGTGGCAGTGCTGAGGAGAAACACTGCCAGACATAACAGTGATGAACGACTACACTCAAGTGTAGCTGTGAAGGACGATCACACTGCCATGAGTAGCTGTGTAGGACGATCATGCTGCCAGACGTAGGTGTGTAAGACGATCACGCTGCCAGACGTAGCTGTGTAGGACGATCACACTGCCAGACGTATAGCTGTGTAAGACGATCAAGCTGCCAGACGTAGTTGTGTAGGGCGATCACAGTGTCAGACGTAGTTGTGTAGGATGATCACGCTGCCAGACGTAGCTGTGTAGGACGATCATATTGCCAGACGTAGCTGTGTAAGATGATCACGCTGCAAGACATAGCTTTGTAGGACGATCACACTGCCAGATGTAGCTGTGTAGGACGATCACACTGCCAGACGCATAGCTGTGATAGACGATCAAGCTGCCAGACATAGTTGTGTAGGGCGATCACAATGTCAGACGTAGTTGTGAAGGATGATCACGCTGCCAGACGTAGCTGTGTAGGACGATCATATTGCCAGACGTAGCTGTGTAAGATGATCACGCTGCAAGACATAGCTTTGTAGGACGATCACACTGCCAGATGTAGCTGTGTAGGACGATCACACTGCCAGATGTAGCTGTGTAGGACGATCACACTGCCAGATGTAGCTGTGTAGGACGATCACACTGCCAAACGTAGCAATGAAGGACGACCACACTGCCAGACGTAGCAGATTCGGGTAACTATGCTGCCAGACGTAGCGTAAAAGGTTTTGCATATTGAAGTGTGGTTGTGAGGGAAGTGGTGGTGCTACGCAACAATGGCGAGCGTCACAGCGATTTTGTAACACGGGTTGAAGTGGAAAACTTTCATCTGAAGCGCTGTCCTTCCTGAATACATTATGAATGAACATCAAAGTGTTCGTCGGCATGATGTCCTTCAACTTTTTCTGTTTATATTGAAACTCTAAGTAATTCCTTAAGTTAACGATGTAAAACAAAAACAGATCTTTCAAATATATATATCAGTAAAAAGAAGGCAAATATTTATTGATTCAATGTTGCAAAACCTGTTTTAAGAAAGCCCAAGTCTCAGCCGGGATCAGTGATCCGGACACATCTCTTTCCGCCTTGTCCAAATTGATCCTAATGTAAAGCTACGCGCTGATTGGCGATGCTGCGGATCACCAAGTGTGACTTGATCCTATTAGGACCAATCAAAGCGGGCGATATAAGCCGGATGGATGAGTGGCTTGTCAAACAACCAATCAGTAATTGGTAATGAATGATTGACGTGGACGTCAGCCACCAACACAAGTATACCCTCCACTCACCAACATTACTCACGACATGACACACATCAGCTCAGGGAACAGTATATAACAACACGAATTATTACAATATGATGTACATAAAATACGATATATATATATATATATATATATATATATATATATATATATATATATATATATATATATATATATATATATATATATATATATATATACATATATATATATATATATATATATATATATATATATATATATATATATATATATATATATATATATATATATATATATGAATATATATATATATATATATATATATATGTCGTGCCGAATAGGCAGAACTTGCGATCTTGGCTTAAATAGCAACGTTCATCTTGCCATAGAGGACAAGTGAAAATTTGTGTATGAAATAATTTCGCCAAAATCATTCTGAACCTAACGAAAAAAATATATTTCATTGTGTTTGTTTAGTATTAAATTATTGTGAACAAATCTAAAATATATTTAGGTGGGTTAGGTTAAAATAAATTGTTCTTGTTATAATAAGGTTAGGTAAGTTTTCTAAGTTCCTTTTGGTGCAAAATTATAATTTTTTACATTAACATTAATAAAAAAAATATATCTTTAAAAGTACAAGAGAAATTTTTAGAAAAGACTTAATTTTAAATGAGTTCTTGCTAATTGACCAGTTTTACATATTCGGCACGATATATATATATATATATATATATATATATATATATATATATATATATATATATATATATATATATATATATATATATATATAGTGTGTGTGTGTATGTGTGTGTGTGTATGTGTGTGTGTGTGTATGTGTGTGTGTGTATGTGTGTGTGTGTATGTGTGTGTATGTGTGTGTGTATGTGTGTGTGTGTATGTGTGTGTGTGTGTGTGTGTGTATGTGTATGTGTGTGTATGTGTGTGTGTATGTGTGTGTATGTGTGTGTGTGTATGTGTGTGTGCGTGTGCGTATGTATAATCAATAAAAGGGTACCTTTATTCTGAACAAGCTTCGCTTGTTTGCGAATCGTTGAGTATTTCTAAAAAAAAATTCAAAGAGCAGTGCATGTGGCAGGATGTGACGAAATAACTTAACGCTGGTCTAGTGTTCCGGGATGTGGGAATGACTGTCTAGCTTCAATTAGGTACCCCACTTACCTGGCATATTCCTGAGTGGCTTAGGTACTTTGACGCAGAGTGTGCAGGTGTGAATTCTGCTGTGGACTAAGAGATAATGTATGTGTATATATACACAAACACGTATGCAATAGGTATGTCTGCGGAATAGGCAAAATCTGTCAATTAGCAAAAACTCATTTAAAATTAATTCATTTCTAAAAGTGTCTCTTAAAGATATATTTATTTTCATTTATGTTCATGTAAAAAATATTAATTTTTAAGGGTACCAGAAGAACCTTAGAAAACTTACCTAACCTTATTATAAAAGCACAATTTAATTTAGCCTAATTCAACTATTATATTTTACATAAGGTTGCAATAATTTAATAAACACAATGAAATATATTTTTTTCGTTAGGTTCAGAATGATTTTTGCTAAATTATTGCATACACAAATGTTCGCTTGCCTTATTCGGCAAGAAGAGCTTTCCCACTTAAGCCAAACTAACAAATTTTCCTAATTCGGCATGACAGGTATATATGCACACTTACCGGTGATATATTTTTCACATTACATACTTCCCTTCCAAGTTAAGGACTATACTTGCACAGTGATGTAATGTCCGACAATTGTTAATTGGTTTTGTTTACACACTTTCGATTACGCTAGGATCAGTAAGTTAGTGCGTAAACCTGTCAACCACCAGTCAAGAATACACTTGTATCCCTAAAGCAGGAGTTAAAGTATACTCTCGGTGTATTACACTCAGACATAAGCGGGGTATATACATGTCGATGTTTATAACTTGTTGTCATGTGCGTTTGCATATATGTGTTCTTTATTCAAGTAGATAATTCGTCTAAATCCTCGGCTTTATTGCAGACCATAAAAATTGCTAGCGTTTAATTTTATTCGCTGAATTTGTATCTCAATTTAACACTTCATTTCGTGTCGTTTTCAGAGTTATTTTCTTCGTCGACACGACCTGTCAAGTTATTTTTTATTGTTTTCATCGCCGCGACTTTTAGCTTTTTTTCTTTTTAATTTTTCTCGACTTCCTCATCAGCGTCTTGTCTAGCTAGTAATTTTTATTTTTTATTCCATCTCCGCAACTCGCGTAGTTTTAATTTTCATTGTTTTTTGTTTGTTTTCACCTCCGCGACTTTCCTACGAGGCTCCACCAGCAAGATTCTCCTGGTGGGAGGAAAAAGAGGCGCTCGTCAGCTGGCATCAGGAAGCGTAGCGACCTAAGTAAAACCTCTCTTGATTTTTATTAAATTACCACATGAGCAGAACACGGACAATTTTCCATTATTATGCTGGGCAGAAAGATTTTATTGAATTGGCCTCTCCTACCCCCCTCCCACCCATCCATATTGGAGTTTTATTTTGCATTGTACCGGGAGAACAATAATGCACATGTGAGCGTGTTGGTGTAGGCTTTAATTTTAATTATTTTACTTCATGATTTGCTGTTAATTTAAAGCTTACATCAGGGTGTACTGAAATAAAATTAACGGATTAGTTCCAGTCTTTATTACTAATTAAGGAGCGATAATATATATAATGACCATTGCCGGATTATTTTATCTGTTGCTGTATCATTATCTTGTTCAAATACAGGTCTTAAGGTTGGTTTACTTGTGGACTCACGTGTATACTCAAGTACACACTTGTATACACATTTTTACAATTGATACGGATATATATTAAATCTACAAGAGTTTTATTGATTCTTTCATACACATTGTAGTGGAAGTAGGATCCATACATAGCTACGATAGGTACGATAGAGTTCTGGGAGCATGGATTGTGAACCTAATAGCGGCAAGCGAAGAGGCGGGTCCAGGAGCTATGAATTGACCCCTGCAACCACAAATAAGTGAGTACCCACCCACAAACACACACCTAAAACTGTACAAGTTTATAAACGACAACCAGCACGGATTCATTGAAGACAAATCTTGTCACAAACCTACTGGAGTTTTATGACAAGGTAACGGAAGTAAGACAAGAGAGAGAGAGGGGTGGGTAGAATGCATTTTCTTAGGCTGCAAGAAGGCCTTCGACACAGTTCCTCACAAGAGATTAGTGCAAAAGCTAGAGAATCAGGCACACATAACTGGAAGGGCATTTCAATGGATCAGAGAATACCTGACAGGGAGACAACAATGAGTTATGGGTACGTGACGAGGTATCAGAGTGGGCGCCTGTGACAAGTGGGGTTCCACAGGGGTTAGTCCTAGGACCAGTGCTATTTTTGGTATATGTGAATGACATGACAGAAGGCATAGACTCTGAAGTGTCCCTATTTGCAGATGATGTGAAGTTAATGAGGAGAATTAAATCGGATGAGGCTCGGACCAGCAACTGGCTCCTCGAATTTAACCCCGCCAAATGCAAAGTCATGAAGATCGAGGAATAGCAAAGAAGACCGCAGACAAAGTATAGGCTAGGTGGCCAAAGGTTGCAAACCTCACTCAAGGAAAAGGATCTTGGGGTGAGTATAATACCTAGCACATCTCCTGAGGCGCACATCAACCAGATAACTGCTGCAGCATATGGGCGCCTGGCAAACCTGCGTTCCGATACCTCAGTAATTAATCGTTCAAGACTCTGTACACCGTGTACGTCAGGCCCATACTGGAGTAAGCAGCACCAGTTTGGAACCCACATCTGGTCAGGCACGTCGAGAAATTAGAGAAGGTGCTAAGGTTTGCAACAAGGCTAGGTCCAGAGCTAAGGGGAATATCCTACAAGGAAAGGTTAAGGGAAATCGGCCTGACGACACTGGAGGACAGGAGGGTTAGGGGAGACATGATAAGGACATACAAAATGCTGGGAGGAATTGACAAGGTGAGCAGAGACAGGGTGTTCCAGAGATGGGACACAGAAACAAGGGGTCACCATTGGAACTTGAAGACTCAGATGACTCAAAGAGATGTTAGAAAGTATTTCTTTAGTCATAGAGTTGTCAGGAGGTGGAGAGTCTGGCAAGTGACGTAGTGAAGGCAGGAGCCATACATAGTTTTATGACGAGGTATGATAAAGCTCATGGAGCAGGGAGAGAGAGGACCTAGTAGCGATCAGTGAAGAGGCGGGGCTAGGAGCTATGTCTCCACCCATGGAACCACAAATAGGTGAGTACACATCAGAAGTATCCCTATTCCCAGGTGATGTGAAACTAAAGAGGAGAATACAAACGGTGAAAACCAGGAAAAACTAAAAATGGACCTGGACTGACTGCAGCTCTGGTCTGAAAAGTGACTACTGGAATTTAACTCCAGCAAGTGTAAATTTATGAAGATTGGGGAAGGGCAAAAAAAGACCGCAAACGGAGTATAGGCTCGGGCGTCAAAGACTGCAAGTTTCACTAAGGGAATAGACCTTGGGGTGAGTAGTGTACCAAGCATATCGCTGAAACTCACATTAACTACATAACTGCTGCAGTAAATACGCATCTGGCAGCCCCTCACCCAGTCCTTCCCAGGCAGCCCCTCCCCAGTCCCTCCCAGGCAGCCCCTCTCCCAGTCCTTCCCAGGCAGCCCCTCTCCCAGTCCCTCCCTGGCAGCCCCTCTCCCAGTCCCTCCCAGGCAGCACCTCTCCCGGTCCCTCCCAGGCAGCCCCTCTCCCAGTCCTTCCCAGGCAGCCCCTCTCCCAGTCCCTCCCAGGCAGCCCCTCTCCCAAGAAAACCTAAGTAAGGAGTCATTCACGACACTGCATACGACCGACTTACGTCAAGCCTTTATTGGAGTATGCAGCACCAGTATGGAAACCACACCTGGCCATGCATGTCAAGAATTTTTTGGGGGTGATGTGATAACAACATACAAAATACTGAGAGGAAATGATAAGGTATTAAGGTCTGATTGTTCGAGAAACGCAAATAACCCTCACATAGAAGAGAGGAGTTTACGACGACGTTTCGGTTCGACTTGGACCATTTACAAAGTCCCTTTGTAAATGGTCCAAGTCGGACCAAAACGTCGTCGTAATAAAGTTGGTAGAATTACCGACAATATGTAAAGTAAAAGGACACAAGTGCAACTAATGTGACATTTTATTGTGGCGACATTTCGTTCTCCAGGAGCTTTGTCAAGCCGATACAAACAGTATATGGAGACAGAGGGTATATAAAGGCTCAGAGTGAGGTGCAACACTAGTGAGGTACCATTTCGATGTTCACTAGTAGTAGTAGTAGTAGTGACAAAAGTAGTAGTAGTAGTAATACAATATGGTAGAGCAATTAATTCGTACACGAGTAAAAGGATATAAATGCTATTGCTTGGGTAACATAAAAATAGGTTGGACAAATATAGACTGGATAGAGGCAGCCTGTTTCAGTGTTCACTCTCTGTAATGTGCTTTGTGTAGTATAACAGGAGAGACTATGTGATGGCAGGGTTTACTGTTTTCAGGAGGATTCTTGCTAAGACTTCAGAGATGGTGAAGCTGCTGTTGTTATCTTTAATTGTATTCAAAACAGCGATCAGTGCTGATTCGAGGCACTTGCGTCTGCGGAAATTAGTTTCTTTGATCACTAATTGGGCATTAGTTGCACTTGTGTCCTTTTACTTTACATATGTGCGGGTTATTTGTGTATCGTTCCAGTCACGGTATTTTGCCATTTTTTTGTTATTTATAGTCGAGAAACGGGAAAAAGGAAACTTAAGGCACAGCTGGAAGTTCAAAACAGGGATGTGAGGAAGTATTTCTTGTCTTCGACAAGTTAGGAAGTGGAACGACCTGGACAGTGGAGGATCCGTACATAACTTTAAGAAGAAGCACGATACAGCTCTAGAAGCCAGGAGAGAGTGAATCCGGAAGCGGACAGCGAAGAGGCGAGGCCACGAGCTGAAACTCGACACCTGCAACCACATATAGGTGAGTACACCACACACACACACACATAGGGTAGACCACAGGGAACTGGGCTCCAATCATACAAGTAAAAAAGTGAACGTACCAATGTGTCACTGTTCTGAGAGATTAAACAGCACCGTGAGCAGCTTGCTAAATTTACAAAAAGGTTAATGGAAACGGGAGAATTTCCTGTCTCATCACTGAAGCAAGGGAATGAACAGGTATCACTGAATTTTCTTGTGGCTAGCTATACACGTATTATGTATATGGTTATACATCTATTTTGAAGTGTGCGGCGTCATCTAGCAGCCCAAACCTGATAAAGGACGTCAAGAAACTAAAGAGAATGCAGCAGTTTCTGACAAGACTGGTCTTGCAGCTAAGAAAAATGAATTATAATACCGTAAATGTTAGCGCAGCAATATATAACATTTCCAACACTGTTGCTGCTTTGAGTAACAGTATTAGAAATGATGATGATGATGATGATGATGATGATGATGATGATGATGATGATGATGATGATGACGATGATGATGATGATGATGATGATGATGATGATGATGATGATGATGATGATGATGATGACGATGATGATGATGATAGATGATGTTGACGATGATGATGATGATGATGATGATGATGATGATGATGATGATGATGATGATGATGATGATGATGATGATGATGATGATGATGATGATGATGATGATGATGATGATGATGATGACGATGATGATGATGATAGATGATGTTGACGATGATGATGATGATGATGATGATGATGATGATGATGATGATGATGATGATGATGATGATGATGATGATGATGATGATGATGATGATGACGATGATGATGATGATGATGATGATGATGATGATGATGATGATGATGACGATGATGATGATGATGATGATGATGATGATGATGACGACGACGACGATGATGATGATGATGATGATGATGATGATGATGACGATGATGATGATGATGATGATGATGATGATGATGATGATGATGATGATGATGATGACGATGACGATGATGATGATGATGATGATGATGATGATGATGATGATGATGATGATGATGATGATGATGATGATGATGATGATGACGATGACGATGATGATGATGATGATGATGATGATGATGATGATGATGACGACGACGACGATGATGATGATGATGATGATGATGATGATGATGATGATGATGATGATGATGATGATGACGATGATGATGATGATGATGATGATGATGATGATGATGACGACGACGACGACGATGATGATGATGATGATGATGATGATGATGATGATGATGATGATGATGATGATGATGATGATGATGATGATGATGATGATGATGATGACGATGATGATGATGATGATGACGACGATGATGATGATGATGATATAATAATAATAATAATAATAATAATAATAATTAATAATAAAAAATATTACTTTATATAAAAGTGGTCTGTATATTTCGACCCTCAAATGGAGTCCTCTTTGACAGATATAAACTGTGAGGAAGGAACATATTTATATAGGGAAAAAAAAGAGAGAGCATCCTAGCTTGAGTGTCAGGTGAGGAATGCACTTCAGAATTTAGAGTCCAGCTAGAAGTGACCACGAGTCTTTAGCGTGACGTCGGGAATGCTGTAAGTGAAATTAACTTCAAAGTAGCTTGTGGAAACTTTATAAAGAACAGACTGAACGTGTGTATGAGCAGTTGAATGTCTCAGTATAAGCCAGAAGACCCACTACGTCTCTTTTAATCGATGCCAGGTTCACTGTTAGAGTTTCAACTTTGCACTTGCCTTTTAATTTAAGTTGGTGCAGCAATAGATAGTGTTTCTTAAGGATGAATTTTCATACTGCACCTTGCTTCAGTTGTCCTTGTGAGATATTATAGTATGTCGCAGTGTCTATGAGAGGCCAGTCTGCGAATCTCCGTTTGTAGCTGCTGTCTGATCTTTGTATGTTGGTTTTTTTAATTATTTTAATCAAGGGGAAACACCAAACCTGCAGGAGTCATATAACTTCTGGGAAATGGGAGGCACTCATGTTCAATCCAAGGGAGGGGAGGACAAATCTAATTCTTTGGATCAAGAGCCTCTCACCGGTATCAAGGTAGCGGCTTTCAGTGGTTGCTGCTTGCCGATGATTATTTTGATCAGTTACACAGAAACGTCTTCAAAAGCTCATTTCGTCCATGTGCGGGTTATTTGTGTTGTTCTAGCCACTCTATTGTGGATTTTTTTATTATTACCGCTAACATGATGAAAAAAAGCCAGACTCTTGCTCGCAGCGAATTGTCCACCTGTGTTCCATCATCCTGTTCCATCATCCAGTTTGACCGGTGTATACCAGGTGGTATTCTTTACATGGGATCTGGTAAACTCCTGGTGTACCTCTTGTACTTACATCAGTGGTGCTCGTCCACCTGCACCGCAGTAGAACTATTGGTAACTAGTGGTAACTAGTGGTAACTAGTGGTAACTGGTTCATGTAGCTCTATGAGTGGTAATGGAGTAATTCGGGTACTTAAGGTAGGAATGGTACTCAGGAGTAGAGGCACTTGTAGCCCATACACTTCGATTTCCTTGTAAATTCTATGCCATTTTTTCCAGTAAGGTATGGTACATTTTTTTCCCTTGTTTCAATGAATGCAGTGGTCGGAGGATGGGGAGAGTGCCTTCTGCTTTACTATCATTTCCTCAAACATCTATACAATATATGAGCATCCATTGTTGAGATAGAAGTTGACTGATCTTAGTAAATAGTCTCGGCGGGGACCTCCTAGTACTCTCTCTCTCTCTCTCTCTCTCTCTCTCTCTCTCTCTCTCTCTCCACTTTTTCATTCTTCCTTCCCTTTCCCCATTCCCTCCCTCCCTCTCCACCATTCTCATCCTTCCACCTTCCCTCACCACAATTCCCATCCTCCCTACTTCACTCCTATTACCACCCTAACTCCCTCCACTAATCCCTCCCTCCCACCCCCTCCACGATACCACCCTCCCACAATTCCCTCCACCTGTGGCCAGGTTCGGACGCGGCCGACTATTGGCTCTCACAAATAGAGCAAACACGGTCCGGGGCGGGCAAATCTGGTTAAATAATGAGACGCCAACAAAGTGGAAAAGAAACAGTCAGATTGGCAGGGGAAACAACGTCAGTTTACGCACGCATGAACAAGTCTTGTTTTATTGTACCTCTGGCGGCCCCACCGCCAGCCACCTCCCTCTTATTATCTAGAACATAAGAACATAAGAACGAAGGAACACTGCAGAAGGCCTACTGGCCCATGCGAGGCAGGTCCAAGTCCCTACCGGCTTAAGCCAATGCACCCAACCTAGTCAGGTCAGGTCACACTGACTTAAGGGAGGAACACGGCAACCGACCTGTTAGCACAAGCTATCAGGTCTAACTCACACCCACCCACATCTACTCATGTATTTATCCAACCTATTTTTAAAGCTACACAACGTTCTGGCCTCTATAACGGTACTTGGGAGTTTGTTCCACTCATCCACAACTCTATTACCAAACCAGTACTTTCCTATATCCCTCCTGAATCTGAATTTTTCCAACTTAAAACCATTGCTGCGAGTCCTGTCTAGGCTAGATATTTTCAGCACACTATTTACATCCCCTTTATTTATTCCTGTCTTCCACTTATAAACCTCAATCATATCCCCCCTAATTCTACGTCTTTCTAGAGAGTGCAGTTTCAGGGCCCTTAGTCTATCCTCATAGGGAAGGTTTCTGATACATGGGATCATCTTTGGAACTGCCTCATGATTGTGTGTGTGTGTATATATATATATATATATATATATATATATATATATATATATATATATATATATATATATATATATATATATATATAACAAGTCGGCCGTCTCCCACCGAGGCAGGGTGACCCAAAAAGAAAGAAAAATCTCCAAAAAGAAAATACTTTCATCATCATTCAACACTTTCTTCACACTCACACATAATCACTGTTTTCGCAGAGGTGCTCAGAATACAGCAGTTTAGAAGCATATACACATAAAGATACACAACATATCCCTCCAAACTGCTAATATCTCAAACCCCTCCTTTAGAGTGCAGGCATTGTACTTCCCATTTCCAGGACTCAAGTCCGGCTATATAAAAATAACCGGTTTCCCCGAATCCCTTCACTAAATATTACTCTGCTCACACTCCAACAGATGGTCAGGTCCAAAATACCATTCGTCTCCATTCACTCCTATCGAAGACGCTCACGCACGCATGCTGGAAGTCCAAGCCCCTCGCCCACAAAACCTCCCTTACCCCTTCCTTCGAACCTTTTCGAGGACAACCCCTATCCCGCCTTCCTTCCCCTACAGATTTAAATGATCTCCATGTCATTCTACTTTGATCCATTCTCTCTAAATGACCAAACCACCTCAACAACCCCTCTTCAACCCTCTGACTAATACTTTTATTAACTCCACACCTTCTCCTAATTTCCACACTCCGAATTCTCTGCATAATATTTACACCACACATTGCCCTTAGACAGGACATCTCCACTGCTTCCAACCGTCTCCTCGCTGCTGCATTCACAACCCAAGCTTCATACCCATATAAGAGTGTTGGTACTACTATACTTTCATACATTCCCTTCTTTGCATCCATAGATAACGTTTTTTGACTCCACATATACCTCAACGCACCACTCACCTTTTTTCCCTCATTAATTCTATGATTAACCTCATCCTTCATAAATCCATCCGCTGACACGTCAACTCCCAAGTATCTGAAAACATTCACTTCTTCCATACTCCTCCCCAATTTGATATCCAATTTTTCTTTATCTAAATCATTTGATACCCTCATCACCTTACTCTTTTCTATGTTCATTTTCAACTTTCTACCTTTACACACACTCCCAAACTCATCCACTAAGCTTTGCAATTTTTCTTTAGACTCTCTCATAAGCACAGTATCATCAGCAAAAAGTAACTGTGTCAATTCCCATTTTGTATTTGATTCCCCATAATTTAATTCCACCTCTCTCCCTAACACCCTAGCATTTACTTCTTTTACAACCCCATCTATAGATATATTAAACAACCATGGTGACATTACACATGCCGAATATGTAAAACTGGTCAATTAGCAAGAACTCATTTAAAATTAAGTCCTTTCTAAAATTTTCTCTTATACGTTTAAAGATATATTTTTTTCATTAATGTTAATGTAAAAATTTTTAATTTTGCTCCAAAAGAATCTTAGAAAACTTACCTAACATTTTTATAACAAGAACAATTTATTTTAGCCTAACCCAACTAAATATGTTTTAGATTTGCTTACAATAATTTAATACTAAACAAACACTGTGAAATATTTTTTTTTCATTAGGTTCAGAATGATTTTGGCGAAATTATTGCATACACAAATTTTCGCTTGTCCTATATGGCAAGATGAGCGTTGCTATTTAAGCCAAGATCGCAAGTTCTGCCTATTCGGCACGACATATATATATATATATATATATATATATATATATATATATATATATATATATATATATATATATATATATATATATATATATATATATATATATATGTATATATATATATATATATATATATATATATATATGTATATATATATATCTACATATATATATATATATATATATATGTCGTGCCGAATATGTAAAACTGGTCAATTAGCAAGAACTCATTTAAAATTAAGTCCTTTCTAAAATTTTCTCTTACACGTTTAAAGATATATTTTTTTCATTAATGTTGATGTAAAAATTTATGATTTTGCACCAAAAGGAACTTAGAAAACTTACCTAACCTTATTATAACAAGAACAACTTATTTTAGCCTAACCCAACTAAATATATTTTAGATTTGTTTACAATAATTTAATACTAAACAAACACAGTGAAATATATTTTTTTCGTTAGGTTCAGAATGATTTTGGCGAAATTATTGCATACACAAATTTTCACTTGTCTTATATGGCAAGATGAGCGTTGCTATTTAAGCCAAGATCGCAAGTTCTGCCTATTCGGCACGACATATGATTGCTGATGTTATGAATGAAAAGAAGTTGGATGTCCTGGCCCTAAGCGAAACAAAGCTGAAGGGGGTAGGGGAGTTTCGGTGGGGGGAAATAAATGGGATTAAATCTGGAGTATCTGAGAGAGTTAGAACAAAGGAAGGGGTAGCAGTAATGTTGAAGGATCAGTTATGGAAGGAGAAAAGAGAATATGAATGTGTAAATTCAAGAATTATGTGGATTAAAGTAAAGGTTGGATGCGAAAAGTGGGTCATAATAAGCGTGTATGCACCTGGAGAAGAGAGGAATGTAGAGGAGAGAGAGAGATTTTGGGAGATGTTAAGTGAATGTATAGGAGCCTTTGAACCAAGTGAGAGAGTAATTGTGGTCGAGGACCTGAATGCTAAAGTAGGAGAAACTTTTAGAGAGGATGTGGTAGGTAAGTTTGGGGTGCCAGGTGTAAATGATAATGGGAGCCCTTTGATTGAACTTTGTATAGAAAGGGGTTTAGTTATAGGTAATACATATTTTAAGAAAAAGAGGTTAAATAAGTATACAAGATATGATGTAGGGCAAAATGACAGTAGTTTGTTGGATTATGTATTGGTAGATAAAAGACTGTTGAGTAGACTTCAGGATGTACATGTTTATAGAGGGGCCACAGATATATCAGATCACTTTTTAGTTGTACCTACACTGAGAGTAAAAGGTAGATGGGATACAAGGAGAATAGAATCATCAGGGAAGAGAGAGGTGAAGGTTTATAAACTAAAAGAGGAGGCAGTTAGGGTAAAATATAAACAGCTATTAGAGGATAGATGGGCTAATGAGAGCATAGGCAATGGGGTCGAAGAGGTATTGGGTAGGTTTAAAAATGTAGTGTTAGAGTGTTCAGCAGAAGTTTGTGGTTACAGGAAAGTGGGTGTGGGAGGGAAGAGGAGCGATTGGTGGAATGATGATGTAAAGAAAGTAGTAAGGGAGAAAAAGTTAGCATATGAGAAGTTTTTACACGGTAGAAGTGATGCAAGGAGGGAAGAGTATATGGAGAAAAAGAGAGAGGTTAAGAGAGTGGTGAAGCAATGTAAAAAGAGAGCAAATGAGAGAGTGGGTGAGATGTTATCAACAAATTTTGTTGAAAATAAGAAAAAGTTTTGGAGTGAGATTAACAAGTTAAGGAAGCCTAGAGAACAAATGGATTTGTCATTTAAAAATAGGAGAGGAGAGTTATTAAATGGAGAGTTAGAGGTATTGGGAAGATGGAAGGAATATTTTGAGGAATTGTTAAATGTTGATGAAGATAGGGAAGCTGTGATTTTGTGTATAGGGCAAGGAGGAATAACATCTTGTAGGAGTGAGGAAGAGCCAGTTGTGAGTGTGGGGGAAGTTCGTGAGGCAGTAGGTAAAATGAAAGGGGGTAAGGCTGCCGGGATTGATGGGATAAAGATAGAAATGTTAAAAGCAGGTGGGGATATAGTTTTGGAGTGGTTGGTGCAATTATTTAATAAATGTATGGAAGAGTGTAAGATACCTAGGGATTGGCAGAGAGCATGCATAGTTCCTTTGTATAAAGGCAAAGGGGACAAAAGAGAGTGCAAAAATTATAGGGGGATAAGTCTGTTGAGTATACCTGGTAAAGTGTATGGTAGAGTTATTATTGAAAGAATTAAAAGTAAGACTGAGAATAGGATAACAGATGAACAAGGAGGCTTTAGGAAAGGTAGGGGGTGTGTGGACCAGGTGTTTACAGTGAAACATATAAGTGAACAGTATTTAGATAAGGCTAAAGAGGTCTTTGTGGCATTTATGGATTTGGAAAAGGCGTATGACAGGGTGGATAGGGGAGCAATGTGGCAGATTTTGCAGGTGTATGGTGTAGGAGGTAGGTTACTGAAAGCAGTAAAGAGTTTTTACGAGGATAGTGAGGCTCAAATTAGAGTATGTAGGAAAGAGGGAAATTATTTCCCAGTAAAAGTAGGCCTTAGACAAGGATGTGTGATGTCACCGTAGTTGTTTAATATATATATAGATGGGATTGTAAGAGAAGTAAATGCGAGGGTCTTGGCAAGAGGCGTGGAGTTAAAAGATGAAGAATCACACATAAAGTGGGAGTTGTCACAGTTGCTCTTTGCTGATGACACTGTGTTCTTTGGGAGATTCTGAAGAGAAGCTGCAGAGATTGGTGGATGAATTTGGTAAAGTGTGCAAAAGAAGAAAATTAAAAGTGAATACAGGAAAGAGTAAGGTAATGAGGATAACAAAAAGATTAGGTGATGAAAGACTGGATATCAGATTGGAAGGAGAGAGTATGGAGGGGGTGAATGTATTCAGATATTTGGGAGTGGACGTGTCAGCGGATGGGTCTATGAAAGATGAGGTGAATCATAGAATTGATGAGGGGAAAAGGGTGAGTGGTGCACTTAGGAGTCTGTGGAGACAAAGAACTTTGTCCTTGGAGGCAAAGAGGGGAATGTATGAGAGTATAGTTTTACCAACGCTCTTATATGGGTGTGAAGCATGAGTGATGAATGTTGCAGCGAGGAGAAGGCTGGAGGCAGTGGAGATGTCATGTCTGAGGGCAATGTGTGGTGTGAATATAATGCAGAGAATTCGTAGTTTGGAAGTTAGGAGGAGGTGCGGGATTACCAAAACTGTTGTCCAGAGGGCTGAGGAAGGGTTGTTGAGGTGGTTCGAACATGTAGAGAGAATGGAGCGAAACAGAATGACTTCAAAAGTGTATCAGTCTGTAGTGGAAGGAAGGCGGGGTAGGGGTCGGCCTAGGAAAGGTTGGAGGGAGGGGGTAAAGGAGGTTTTGTGTGCGAGGGGCTTGGACTACCAGCACGCATGCGTGAGCGTGTTTGATAGGAGTGAATGGAGACAAATGGTTTTTAATACTTGACGTGCTGTTGGAGTGTGAGCAAATTAACATTTATGAAGGGGTTCAGGGAAACCGGCAGGTCGGACTTGAGTCCTGGAGATGGGAAGTACAGTGCCTGCACTCTGAAGGAGGGGTGTTAATGTTCCAGTTTAAAAACTGTAGTGTAAAGAACCCTTCTGGCAAGACAGTGATGGAGTGAATGATGGTGAAAGTTTTTCTTTTTCGGGCCACCCTGCCTTGGTGGGAATCGGCCAGTGTGATAATAATAAATATAAATACATACATACATATATATATATATATATATATATATATATATATATATATATATATATATATATATATATATATATATATATATATATATATATATATATATATATATATATATATATATATATATATATATATATATATATATATATGCAAAACAGCCACTCTGAAAGAATAGAGAAATTCCAAGCGCTTTCGTGACTACTCACATTATCAAGGAACTACGAAAGTAAAGCATCCAAGGAAGCTATATAAGGGGTCTGGCGAGGTGCTGGCCAGACCCCTTATGTAGCTTCCTTGGATGCTTTACTTTCATAGTTCCTTGATAATGTGAGTAGTCACGAAAGCGCTTGGAATTTCTCTATTCTTTGAGAGTGGTTGTTTTGCATATTCTGAAATCACCTGTTTACTGTGATCTTATTGCATATATATATATATATATATATATATATATATATATATATATATATATATATATATATATATATATATATATATATATATATATATATATATATATATATATATATATATTTATATATGTATATATATATATATATCATATATATATATGATAGGGTGGCCCGAGAAAGAAAAACTTTCATCATTCACTCCATCACAGTCTTTCCAGAGGCGGCACTTTCGCTACAGTTATAAAACTTCAGCATTAAGAACCCTCCTTCAGAGTGCAGGCACTGTACTTCCCATCTCCAGGACTCAGGTCCCGCCTGCCGGTTTCCCTGAATCCCTTCATAAATTTTACCTTGCGTACACTCCAACAGCACATCAAGTCCTAAAAACCATTTGTCTCCATTCACTTCTGTCTGACATGATCACGCATGCTTGCTGGAAGTCCATGCCCCTCGACCACAAAACCTCCTTCACCCCCTCCCTCCAACCTTTTCTAGGCCGACCTATACCCTGCTTTACCTCCACTACATATTTACACTCCCGAAGTCATTCTATTTTGTTCCATCCTCTCTAAATATCCGAACAACCTCAACAACCCTTCCTCAGCCCTCTGGACAACAGTTTTGGTAATCCCGCACCTCCTCCTAACTTTCAAACTACGAATTCTCTGCGTTATATTCACACCACACATTGCCCTCAGACATGACATCTCCACAGCCTCCAGCCTTCTCCTCGCTGCAACATTCATCATCCATGCTTCACACCCATACTCTCATACATTCTCCTTTTTGCTTCCAAGGACAAAGTTCTTTGTCTCCACAGACTCCTAAGTGCACCGCTCACCCTTTTCCCCTCATCAGTTCTATGATTCACTTCATCTTTCATAAACCCATCCGCTGACACGTACACTCCCAAATATCTGAATACATTCACCTCCTCCATACTCTCTCTCTCCAATCTGATATCCAATCTTTCATCACCTAATCTTTTTATTATCCTCATAACCTTACTCTTTCCTGTATTCACTTTCAATTTTCTTCTTTTACATACCCTACCAAATTCATCCACCAACCTCTGCAACTTCTCTTCAGAATCACCCAAGAACACAGTGTCATCAGCAAAGAGCAACTGTGACACCTCCCACTTTATGTGTGATTCTTTATCTTTTAACTCCACACCTCTTGCCAAGACCCTCGCATTTACTTCTCTTACAACCCCATCTATAAATATACTGAACAACCACGGTGACATCACACATCCTTGTCTAAGGCCTACTTTTACTGGGAAATAATCTCCCTCTTTCCTACATACTCTAACTTGAGCCTCACTAACCTCGTAAAAACTCTTCACTGCTTTCAGTAACCTACCTCCTACACCATACACCTGCAACATCTGCCACATTGCCCCCCTATCCACCTTGTCATACGCCTTTTCCAAATCCATAAATGCCACAAAAACCTCTTTAGCCTTATCTAAATACTATTCACTTATATGTTTCACTGTAAACACCTGGTCCACACACCCCCTAACTTTCCTAAAGCTTCCTTGTTCATCTGCTTCCTATTCTCCGTCTTACTCTTAATTCTTTCAATAATAACTCTACCACATACTTTACCAGGTATGCTCACCAGACTTATCCCCCTATAATTTTTGCACTCTCTTTTGTCCCCTTTGCCTTTATACAAAGGAACTATGCATGCTCTCTGCCAATCCCTAGGTACCTTACCCTCTTCCATACATTTATTAAATAATAGCACCAACCACTCCAAAACTATATCCCCACCTGCTTTTAACATTTCTAACTTTATCCCATCAATCCCAGCTGCCTTACCCCATTTCATTTTACCTACTGCCTCACGAACTTCCCCCACACTCACAACTGGCTCTTCCTCACTCCTACAAGATGCTATTTCTCCTTGCCCTATACACGATATCACAGCTTCCCTATCTTCATCAACATTCAACAATTCCTCAAAATATTCCTTCCATCTTCCCAATACCTCTAACTCTCCATTTAATAACTCTCCTCTCCTATTTTTAATTGACAAATCCATTTGTTCTCTAGGCTTCCTTAACTTGTTAATCTCACTCCAAAACTTTTTCTTATTTTCAACAAAATTTGTTGATAACATCTCACCCACTCTCTCATTTGCTCTCTTTTTACATTGCTTCACCCCTCTCTTAACCTCTCTCCTCTCTCTTTTTCTCCATATACTCTTCCCTCCTTGCATCACTTCTACTTTGTAAAAACTTCTCGTATGCTAACCTTTTCATTCCACCAATCGCTCCTCTTCCCTCCCGCACCCACTTTCCTGTAACCACAAATTTCTGCTGAACACTCTAACACTAGATTTTTAAACCTACCCAATACCTCTTCGACCCAATTGCCTATGCTCTCATTAGCCCATCTATCCTCCAATAGCTGTTTATATCTTACCCTAACTGCCTCCTCTTTTAGTTTATAAACCTTCACCTCTCTCTTACCTGATGCTTCTATTCTCCTTGTATCCCATCTACCTTTTACTCTCAGTGTAGCTACAACTAAAAAGTGATCTGATATATCTGTGGCCCCTCTGTAAACATGTACATCCTGAAGTCTACTCAACAGTCTTTTATCTACCAATACATAATCCAACAAACTACTGTCATTTTGCCCTACATCGTATCTTGTATACTTATTTATCCTCTTTTTCTTAAAATATGCATTACCTATAACTAAACCCCTTTCTATACAAAGTTCAATCAAAGGGCTCCCATTATCATTTACACCTGGCACCCCAAACTTACCTACCACATCCTCTCTAAAAGTTTCTCCTACTTTAGCATTCAGGTCCCCTACCACAATTACTCTCTCACTTGGTTCAAAGGTTCCTATACATTCACTTAACATCTCTCTCTCTCCTCTACATTCCTCTCTTCTCCAGGTGCATACACCCTTATTATGACCCACTTTCGCATCCAACCTTTACTTTAATCCACATAATCCTTGAATTTACACATTCATGTTCTCTTTTCTCCTTCCATAACTGATCCTTCAACATTATTGCTACCCCTTCCTTCATATATATATATATATATATATATATATATATATATATATATATATATATATATATATATATATATATATATATATATATATATATATATATATATATATATATATATATATATATATATATATATATATATATATATATATATTATATATATATATATATATATATATATATATATATATATATATATATATATATATATATATATATATATATATATATATATATATATATATATATATATATATATATATATATATATATATATATATATATATATATATATATATATATATATATATATATATATATATATATATATATATATATATATATATATATATATATATATATATATATGTCGTGCCGAATATGTAAAACTGGTCAATTAGCAAGATCTCATTTAAAATTAAGTCCTTTCTAAAATTTTCTCTTATACGTTTAAAGATATATTTTTTCATTAATGTTAATGTAATTTTTTTTAATTTTGCTCCAAAAGAATCTTAGAAAACTTACCTAACCTTATTATAACAAGAACAATTTATTTTAGCCTAACCCAATTAAATAAATTTTAGATTTGTTTACAATAATTTAATACTAAACAAACACAGTGAAATATATTTTTTTCGTTAGGTTCAGAATGATTTTGGCGAAATTATTGCATACACAAATTTTCACTTGTCCTATATGGCAAGATGAGCGTTGCTATTTAAGCCAAGATCGCAAGTTCTGCCTATTCGGCCCGACATATATATATATATATATATATATATATATATATATATATATATATATATATATATATATATATATATATATATATATATATATATATATATATATATATATATATATATATATATATATATATATATATATATATATATATATATATATATATAAATATATATATATATATATATATATATATATATATATATATATATATATATATATATATATATATATATATATATATATATATATATATATATATATATATATATATATATATATATATATAGGCAATAAGATCACAGTAAACAGGTGATTTCAGAATATGCAAAACAACCACTATGAAAAAATAGATAAATTCCTAGCGCTTTTGTAACTACTCACATTATCAAGGAACAATAAAAGTAATGCATCAAAGGAAGGCATATAAAGGGTCTAGACCACACCTCACTGTCACATCCCACAACAAAGCAACACTTGATGCGCGACTCATATGAAAGAGAACACTGCAGCTGGCTCGCTGTCCAAACTAGACAGGTCCTTCACGCAACCCATAAACTATTCTACCCAAGAATTGAAAATTTTATGATATATTATTTGTCTAATGTATTACTAAATTCTTCCCAAATTCTATTATAAATGGATCTAATTTATATAAACCAAAGGAAATATTCATATTGTTGTCAAAACTGCTTTTTATGAAACAAGATTCAATTATATTCCTGTCGACCATGGACTTGCTTGATACAACTTTCTCAACTTTTTGAAAATCAATTGGATGGTTAAAATCTCTCACGTGAATAAATAGAGCATTGGAATCTTGTCCAGTTCTAATGCTATATTTATGTTGTTTTAATCTTAGTTCGAGACTTTTAACAGTTTGACCGTAATAAACTTTATTGCAAATTTTAAAATGAATCTTATAGACACATCCATCGGCATTTTGGGGGGAATTCTTCATCAAAAGTTTTTTTACTGCATCAAGATTTTTAAATACAACTTTGATATTAAAAGTCTTAAGAAGAGAAGGCATATCAACCAAGTTTTCTTGGTAAGGGAGAACCAACATATTTTTAGTTGAATAAGGCTGGTTGTCCCTTTTTGGATTGTAAAAAGTATTTCTAGCAATTTTAAAAGATTTATCAATTACGTTTCTTGGGTATTTCAGATCATTACCTATTTCATAAATTTTGGATATTTCCTCATCCATGAACTCTGGACTACAAATACGTAACACTGAACAATTAATTTTGCCTGAATCGGAAGTCTATAAGGCTATTGTGTCATTTCCTGCAGGATCTGCAGGAGGTTACACGGGAATTCGACCTCAGCACCTCAAGGAGATGGTAAATCCAGTACTCGGTGCATCTGCATCACTTCTTCTCACCGAGTTAACAACTTTCGTCAACAACTGCCTGGCTGGGCGAATCCCAGAAGAAATTAAACCTTTCTTTTTTGGAGCCTCACTGTGTGCCTTGAAGAAGAAGGATGGGGGAATCAGACCCATTGCGGTTGGAAACACTCTTCGCCGTCTCGTTGCCAAAACAGCAGTAAGAAACATTCGCCTAGAAGCTGCCAGTTTACTCCAGCCACACCAACTGGGCTTTGGGGTCCCTCAAGGCAGTGAAGCTGCAGCTCATGCGGCAAGGGCCTACATCAGGGACCTACCAGAAGACAAGGCCATAGTCAAACTTGATTTTAGAAATGCCTTTAATATGGTAAAGAGAGATGCTGTCTTGCCAGCTGTTCGGGATCGCTTCCCCAGTCTTTTTCCATTCATTTCAGCCGGCTACAGCAAACCCTCAATTCTTTTGTTTGGAGAACATGAAATTCTCTCATCAGAAGGTGTTCAGCAGGGTGACCCACTCGCTCCACTTCTCTTCTGCTTGGCAGTAAGAGAACTAACTTCCAGCCTATGCAGCGAGCTCAACATCTGGTACCTGGATGATGGCACTCTGGCAGGTACTGAAGAGTCCCTGGTAGGGGATCTACAACTGGTGAAAACACAGGGAGAAGACTTGGGACTCATCCTCAATCCCTCCAAGTGTGAAATCATCACAGCAAACCAGGAAATAATGCTGTGCGAAGAATCCTCCCAGAAGTCTCTACTATCACTCCGTCCAACAGTACCCTCTTGGGAGCACCGCTGGGTCACCAGGCCATCGACACAGTCCTCAAGGACAAATTGAATGACCTGATGAGAATGGAGGAGAGAATAAGCAATCTTGATGCCCATGATGCTCCGTATCTCCTCACAAGGTGCCTTACTATTCCAAGACTCACTTCCTCAGGTGTGCACCCTCTTTTGACAACCCAACACTTGACGAATATGACGCACACCTGAGGTCAACCCTTAAGAAGGCACTGAACCTGTCACTAGAGGATCAGCAATGGGATCAGGCAACCCTCCCAGTACGACTGGGAGGTATAGGGGTGCGCAAAGCAATGCATGTTGCTTTACCTGCTTTTCTGTCTTCGTGTTTGGCTTCCAGTGCATTAGTCAAAAAGATTGTTCCCGAACGCTTGAGAGACATGGTAGGAGCTCAAGACCTCAGGTTTACTGAAGCAGCGATTCGGTGGGACACCCTTACAGATTCCTCCAGTAGACCAGCTCCTCCCAAAGAACACAAACAGTCCCACTAGGACAAACCGATCATGGAAAAAATCGCCAACACAATGCTCTCCAACGCCTCAGGAAAGGACAAAGCTCGTCTCCTGGCAGTGAAGGCACCACACTCAGGAGATTTCCTGTTTGCTGTTCCCAATTCTTCCTTGGGCACTCGACTAGACCCACAGGCAATTCGGATTGGTGTTGCTCTTCGCTTAGCCGCCCCCATCCTCACCGAACATAGGTGTATTTAAGAACATAAGAACGAAGGAACACTGCAGAAGGCCTACTGGCCCATGCGAGGCAGGTCCAAGTCTCCTACCGGCTTAAGCCAATGCACCCAACCTAGTCAGGTCAGGTCACATTGACTTAAGGGAGGAACACGGCAACCGACCTGGTAGCACAAGCTATCAGGTCTAACTCACACCCACCCACATCTACTCATGTATTTATCCAACCTATTTTTAAAGCTACACAACGTTCTGGCCTCTATAACGGTACTTGGGAGTTTGTTCCACTCATCCACAACTCTATTACCAAACCAGTACTTTCCTATATCCTTCCTGAATCTGAATTTTTCCAACTTAAAACCATTGCTGCGAGTCCTGTCTAGGCTAGATATTTTCAGCACACTATTTACATCCCCTTTATTTATTCCTGTCTTCCATTTATACACCTCAATCATATCCCCCCTAATTCTACGTCTTTCTAGAGAGTGCAGTTTCAGGGCCCTTAGTCTATCCTCATAGGGAAGGTTTCTGATACATGGGATCAACTTTGTCATCCTCCTTTGTACATTTTCCAGAGAATTTATATCCATTCTGTAATACGGTGACCAAAACTGTGCAGCATAATCTAAATGAGGCCTAACCAAGGATGTATAGAGTTGAAGAACAACCTGAGGACTCCTATTATTTATGCTTCTTGATATGAAGCCAACGATTCTATTAGCTTTATTGCGAACACTTATGCACTGTTGTCTTGGTTTCAGATTACTGCTAACCAGAACTCCTAAATCTTTTTCGCAATCCGCAATATTAAGATCTACATTATTTAGTTTATATGTGGAATGGTTATTGTCCTGTCCAACATTTAGAACTTTGCATTTGTCTATATTAAACTGCATCTGCCACTTCTCCGACCACTGCATCAGTCTATTCAAATCTTCCTGGAGTGCTCGAATGTCCTCGTCAGAATGAATTCGACGGCCTATTTTGGTGTCATCGGCAAACTTGCCGATGTCGCTCTTTATGCCCTCATCTATGTCGTTTATATAGATTGTGAACAGCAGGGGGCCCAACACTGACCCCTGTGGAACACCGCTCGTGACGCTTCCCCACTCTGATTTCTCCCCATTTATGCAAACTCTCTGCTGCCTATTTGTCAACCATGCCTCTATCCAGGAAAAAATGTCTCCTCCTATTCCATGTGCTTTAATTTTCCTCAATAGTCTCTGATGTGGGACCCTGTCAAAAGCCTTACTGAAGTCCATATACACAATATCATATTCATTACCATGATTTACCTCCTCAAATACCTTAGTGAAAAAAGTTAATAAATTTGTAAGGCAGGAACGCCCCTTTGTAAAACCATGCTGAGATTCGTTGATTAATTTATGCTTTTCAAGGTGGCTACGAACTGCCCCGGCAATTATTGATTCCATAAATTTTCCCACTATGGAGGTTAGGCTTATTGGTCTATAGTTCGAAGCTAAGGACCTGTCACCTGCTTTGAAAATAGGTATCACATTTGCCATTTTCCACTTATCTGGCACCATGCCAGTTTGTAGTGATATGTTGAAAAGATTAGCCAAAGGTGTGCTAAGCTCCTCTTTACATTCCTTTAGAATCCTTTCATACAGTTCATCAGGGTCTTGGGATTTGTTAGGTTTTAATTTATCTATTTGCCTTAAGACCATGTCACTTGTGACCCTAATCGTGCACAGTTTATTATCGTCCTGTTCTACATAATTTATCATTACTGGAATATCGCTGGTATCCTCCTGTGTAAAAACTGAGAGGAAGTATGTGTTAAAAATTCTACACATTTCCTTATCACTGTCAGTGAGCTGACCCGAGGAACTTTTGAGTGGGCCTATCTTGTCCCTGATCTTACTTCTGTATACCTGAAAGAATCCTTTTGGGTTAGTCTTCGATTCTCTTGCAACTTTAACCTCATAATCTCTTTTTGCTTTTCTAATTCCCTTTTTTATTTCTCTCTTTAACTCAATATATCGATTTCTTAATTGCCCCTCTCCTCTTTTGATTTGCCTATATTTTAATCTATTGTTCATCCATTTAGGATCATTTTTGTTTGATCTGATTTCCCTATTTGGAACATAATTTGACTGAGCACCTAGAACTATGCCCTGGAAAGCATCATATCGGCAACCATCAGCACCTACCTGACCCTTAGTCAGGTCATTCCAGTTCAGCCCACCTAAGTAATTTTTCAGTCCTATGAAATCAGCCAAGCGAAAGTTAGGGACGGAGACTTGATTGCCATTATTAGGGGAATTCCATGATATATTAAAACTGAGTGATTTGTGATCACTTTCCCCAAGCTCATCATTAACCTCAAGATTATTAATTAGTGTTTCCCTACTGGCAAGAACCAAGTCAAGGAGGTTATTTCCCCTAGTTGGCTCTATCACAAACTGTTTTAAAAAACAATCCTGGATCGTATCAAGAAAGTCACCTGACTCTAAATTTCCTGTCAAATTGCTCCAGTCAATCTGTCTGTAGTTGAAATCTCCCATTAGCACAACATTTTCGTATGTAGATGCTTTACGAATTTCGTCCCATAGAAGTTTACTGCACTCCCTATCAAGATTTGTGGGCTTGTAAATCACACCCAAAATTAGTTTTTCTCGGCCCTCGAGAAGCTGTAACCAAACAGATTCAGTGGCTGACGCTTCTAATCTAATATCTTGTCTAACACAACAATTTAAATTGTCTCTGACATTCATCGCTACTCCACCACCTTTCCTGTTGACCCTGTCAGTGTGGAATAATTTATAGCCTTGTATGTGACATTCAGAGGGCATCTCTCTATCTTTCAGATTGAGCCAGGTCTCTGTTATAGCAATAATATCTATGTTTCCTGCACTTGCAATTAATCTTAGCTCATCTATCTTATTTCTTACACTCCTGCTATTAGTATAGTAAACCTTAAGGGAGCTAGTCCCTTGCTGCCCTCTGCTGTCCCCCTTTGTTTGCTGACCTGATCTATTGTCTTTATTTATAACTTCATGCTGAATGCCTTTTATACATTTACTGTTTCCAACCCAAGTGTTGCAACCTGCTTGTTTCCCACACACACCCATACCTCTATCTTCCATCAGTTTAAAATCATAGGCATTTCACCAATGGCCTTCTCAATCGAGTCTGCAAGTGCTACCACCCCAGCCCCAGAGAGATGTACCCCATCCCTTGCATACATATCATGTTTGCCATAAAAGTTGTTCCAGTTGTCAATGAATGGGATTGCAAGTTCCTTGCAGTATCTGTCTAGCCAGCAATTTACACCAATTGCCCTAGACAACCATTCATTTCCTACTCCCCTTCTAGGCAAGATGCTACATATGATTGGGATCCCTCCCTTAAACTTAATGAAATCTATAGCTGACCTGTACTTATCTAGCAGCTCTTCTCTCCTACCCTTCCCAATATCATTTCCACCAGCACTGAGACAGATAATGGGCTTGTTCCCATTACCTGACATGATATTATCCAGCCTGTTGACAATGTCCCCAACACCAGCTCCAGGGAAGCACACTCTATCTCTCATCTTCTTATTCCTATTACAAAAAGCACGGTCAATATATCTTACCTGAGAGTCACCAACTACAAGAATGCGCTTACCTAGATTAGCAGGGGCAGTAGTACCCTTACCTTCACTGGCCACTGAAGTACATTCATCCTGAAGAACAGAGAAGCGATTTCCTACCTTCAGATCTTCACTCTTAACTTTCCTTACTCTGATGCGCCTCCCATTACTGTGAACCACTCGCCACTTGTAGCAGGTGCTGGACTGCACCTCACTGCTGGTAGCCGTTGCTACCTCCCCAACTACAGCCTCCTCACAGCGAGAGACAGACTGCACCTCACTGCTAGAAGCCTCATTCCCCACAACTCCGGCCACCTCACACTCTCTCCCAGACCCATTGAGGTGGACCTTCAGCCTCCTAATCTCCTCCTGGAGAAGCAAGACCTTGGAAGGATGGAAAGCAGATTGCCTGGGACTACACACGTGCCGCCACATTGGCAGACACCTACTTGCCATACTCCGTAGTGGAAGGGGGTGAAGCTGCCAGCCACAGGGAGACTCAGAAGATCCGCAAATATGAAGACCTTCCCCCTTGCTATAACTTCATCCCAATAGGGTCGGAGACCCTTGGAGCATGGGGCAAGTGTGCTCTAAAGTTCCTAATAGAGCTGGGTGAAAAGTTCATCATAGAAACAAAGGACCACAGGGCGACCAGCTTCCTCTTTCAGAGACTCAGTGTTGCAATCCAGAGAGGAAATGCCTGCAGCATTCTGGGCACGCGGCCCACCGCCGGGGAGCTGGACGAAGTATTCGAGATGTAGTTCTGAGTTACCTATGTTGTTTTACTTTGTATCATATTTTTGTGAATGTTTTGTTAATATATATATATATATATATATATATATATATATATATATATATATATATATATATATATATATATATATTTTTTTTTTATTTATTTATTTTTTTTATTATCACACTGGCCGATTCCCACCAAGGTAGGGTGGCCCGAAAAAGAAAAACTTTCACCATCATTCACTCCATCACTGTCTTGCCAGAAGGGTGCTTTACACTACAGTTTTTAAACTGCAACATTAACACCCCTCCTTCAGAGTGCAGGCACTGTACTTCCCATCTCCAGGACTCAAGTCCGGCCTGCCGGTTTCCCTGAACCCCTTCATAAATGTTACTTTGCTCACACTCCAACAGCACGTCAAGTATTTAAAAACCATTCGTCTCCATTCACTCCTATCAAACACGCTCACGCACGCCTGCTGGTAGTCCAAGCCCCTCGCACACAAAACCTCCTTTACCCCCTCCCTCCAACCTTTCCTAGGCCGACCCCTACCCCGCCTTCCTTCCACTACAGACTGATACACTCTTGAAGTCATTCTGTTTCGCTCCATTCTCTCTACATGTCCGAACCACCTCAACAACCCTTCCTCAGCCCTCTGGACAACAGTTTTGGTAATCCCGCACCTCCTCCTAACTTCCAAACTACGAATTCTCTGCATTATATTCACACCACACATTGCCCTCAGACATGACATCTCCACTGCCTCCAGCCTTCTCCTCGCTGCAACATTCATCACCCATGCTTCACACCCATATAAGAGTGTTGGTAAAACTATACTCTCATACATTCCCCTCTTCGCCTCCAAGGACAAAGTTCTTTGTCTCCACAGACTCCTAAGTGCACCACTCACCCTTTTCCCCTCATCAATTCTATGATTCACCTCATCCTTCATAGACCCATCCGCTGACACGTCCACTCCCAAATATCTGAATACATTCACCTCCTCCATACTCTCTCCCTCCAATCTGATATCCAATCTTTCATCACCTAATATTTTTGTTATCCTCATAACCTTACTCTTTCCTGTATTCACTTTTAATTTTCTTCTTTTGCACACCTTACCAAATTCATCCACCAATCTCTGCAACTTCTCTTCAGAATCTCCCAAGAGCACAGTGTCATCAGCAAAGAGCAACTGTGACAACTCCCACTTTATGTGTGATTCCTTATCTTTTAACTCCACGCCTCTTGTCAAGACCCTCGCATTTACTTCTCTTACAACCCCATCTATAAATATATTAAACAACCTCGGTGACATCACACATCCCTGTCTAAGGCCTACTTTTACTGGGAAATAATTTCCCTCTTTCCTACATACTCTAACTTGAGCCTCACTATCCTCGTAAAAACTCTTCACTGCTTTCAGTAACCTACCTCCTACACCATACACCTGCAAAATCTGCCACATTGCCCCCCTATCCACCCTGTCATACGCCTTTTCCAAATCCATAAATGCCACAAAGTCCTCTTTAGCCTTATCAAAATACTGTTCACTTATATGTTTCACTGTAAACACCTGGTCCACACACCCCCTACCTTTCCTAAAGCCTCCTTGTTCATCTGCTATCCTATTCTCAGTCTTACTTTTAATTCTTTCAATAATAACTCTACCATACACTTTACCAGGTATACTCAACAGACTTATCCCCCTATAATTTTTGCACTCTCTTTTGTCCCCTTTGCCTTTATACAAAGGAACTATGCATGCTCTCTGCCAATCCCTAGGTACCTTACCCTCTTCCATACATTTATTAAATAATTGCACCAACCACTCCAAAACTATATCCCCACCTGCTTTTAACATTTCTATCTTTATCCCATCAATCCCGGCTGCCTTACCCCCTTTCATTTTACCCACTGCCTCACGAACTTCCCCCACACTCACAACTGGCTCTTCCTCACTCCTACAAGATGTTATTCCTCCTTGCCCTATACACGAAATCACAGCTTCCCTACCTTCATCAACATTTAACAATTCCTCAAAATATTCCCTCCATCTTCCCAATACCTCTAACTCTCCATTTAATATATATATATATATATATATATATATATATATATATATATATATATATATATATATATATATATATATATATATGTGTGTCGTTCCGAATAGGCAGAACTTGCCATCTTGGCTTAAATAGCAACGCTCATCTTGCCATACAGGACAAGTGAAAATTTGTGTATGCAATAATTTCGCCAAAATCATTCTGAACCTAACGAAAAAAATATATTTCACTGTGTTTGTTTAGTTTTAAATTACTGTAAATAAATCTAAAATATATTTAGTTGTTTAGGTTTAAATAAATTGCGCTTGTTGTAATAAGGTTAGGCAAGTTTTCTAAGATTCTTTTGGTACAAAATTAAAAATTTTTACATCAGCATTAATGAAAAAATTATATCTTTAAACGTATATGAGGAATTTTCAGAAAGGACTTAATTTTAAATGAGTTCTTGCTAATTGACCTGTTTTACATATTCGGCACAACATATATATATTAACCCCGGGGAGTTAGTAACCCTGGGTAACACCAAAATATTAATTCCGGGAGGAAAATACCCAGAATAACTCAAGAAATCTCTGCAGTGTTCTCTGTTTTAAATGGGTTCTATGTCTAAGTCCTTCCCAGGATGCACCTAACAAATTCTACTAGCTGCTGGGTATTTATTTACTGAACTTTAGGTAACTCTTTGCTGCTAGGTAACTATTGCTAGCCAACCTAACCGTGTCTTCGAACCCCTGATGCAATTAGGCTGTTACCTACCAGTAAATAATTAATTAGAAATATTACCTAATAGCTAGTGGAATTTATTAGGTGCATCTTGGGAAGGACTTAGACATAGAACCCATTTAAAACTGAGAACACTGCAGAGATTTCTTGAGTTATTCTGGGTATTTTCCCCCAGGATTAATATTTTGGTGTTATCCAGGGTTACTAACTCCCCGGGGTTAATAATTTGGTGTTATCCTGGGTTACCCACCCTCCGAAGTTATTAACTTTGGGTTATCCTGCATTACTAACCCTCTGGGGTTAATAATCATGGGTTATCCTGGGTTTCTAATCGAGGATTATTCTAGTTTACTAGCACTCAAGTGTTAATGATCTTGGGTTATTCTGGGTTAATAATCCAAGGTTATCCTGGTGTCATAAGTTAACCTTAGCGCCATTAGGATGACAAATAATTCAGCTTACAGTTGCTAATTCTTATTCCTAATTCAAAATAGTTGCCATAGGTGGCAACAAGAGTAGATGCAGTCCTGCCTGTAGACTCCTGCTAAAACCATCAGTGTATATAGTTTGGGATACATTATTAATAACAGTTAAGCCAGAAATTCCTTCTTGCGCAGTTGCCTTTGCAAATGATTTAAGGAAGGAATTACTAGTGATGAACTTCTTGGGAAAGCCTTGCAGATATGTTCTGTTCTGTTGTGGATTCGCTGGTATAATCGCCCGGCCCGGGCCTTTTTCAAGAGGTGTCCCGGCCTTGGCTCCCTGTCGAGGGAGAATCTCAGACCAATGTCTGCCATGGGAGGAGGTACAAGTACCTCCTCGTCTTCTGGGACGGGCTGTCCCCAGGCCTAGCCCCATTCCCCGCCCCCACGGGGCTCGGAGGGAGAAGCAAGGCAACTTGGGTTGCCACAAACCCCGAACACACTGGGGTCGAAGGGTGTGGCAGCTGCACAGCAGCATACGATGTCAGGAGGTGCAAAGGCAGCAAGCACTACAGGATCTTTTCAGAGCCACACCTCAGCTTTGGGCATTAAGCCCGAGCGCTGGGGAAGCTCAAGAATGCCTCTTGCTGTGAGTATTGCTGCTGCTGTTACTACACTTGTCTATTGCAATCCCCTGCCTCTGCAGATATATGATATTAAATGGAAAGAGGCTTGTAGGTATGTGATATTAAATGGAAACATTTTTCACGGAGAAGTGAAATACTCTTGTTATCTATAGTGATAGAATTAGTTCAAGTTATAAAAGTTAATATAACAGAAAAAGAACAAAAAGGCACAATACCGTTACTGGAACAATACACAAATAACCCGCACATAGGAGAGAGCAACTTACGACGACGTTTTGGTCCGACTTGGACTATTTACAAGCATATTTCCACTTCTCGGCATTTACTAAGATTTGAAGGAGCAGTGTCTGGTTTGTTTCTCGACAATGTAGCACCAAGTACAGTTTTGACCTCAATAATTCTACCACTGATACAAGGAACTCCGAGCTCCATTCCTCATACCTGCAACGGACAAGTGACAGGTTCCTCCAGTGTTCACCTGGGGTTGTCTGTGCTTTTCCATGTCTGGGTGCAGCTTGCCCTCACAGACTGTATTCTGGATGTCTGCTGTCTAGAAAGTTGGTTTCATCCCTTAACCTTTCCGTGTTCCCCCTAGTTGACGGTGAATGGAAACCCCTGTTCATTCATTGTGGATTAAGGTGTTCAGCAAGTGATGAAGGGTGGGCTTTGCGGGGATGTGTTGCGCCAAGTTGCCGATCGAATCCTCAATGTTGACCGCAAAGCTTTGCGCTGCTGTTGCTCCTCTGGTCTTAAATTCGGCCAGAGTCTCGAGTCACTGTGTCCCTGTGTTCTCTGACTCCTAGAGTGACCTGCTGGCACAAGCACAGTATTAAACTGTCCTTCCTGTGGCTCAGGAGGGCCAGGATTGGTTGGCTCGTATTCAGCTGGGATCTGCATAAAGAAAGGGCAGACGCCGTGTATATATATGATGAGGCAAATATTTAATGAAAAGGTCAATTACAAGACTTTCGGATAATTGCTATAACGGAGGAGAAATTGACAAGAAAGTTTTACCAAAAATAATAAATTCAGCAGACAAGATGGCAGAGGCAATAGCTCCAGCAGAGGCAATAGTTGAAGCAGAGGCAATAGTTGAAGCAGAGGCAATAGTTGAAGCAGAGGCAATAGTTGAAGCAGAGGCAATAGTTGAAGCAGAGGCAATAGTTGAAGCAGAGGCAATAGTTGAAGCAGAGGCAATAGCTCCAGCAGAGGCAATAGTTGAAGCAGAGGCAATAGTTGAAGCAGAGGCAATAGTTGAAGCAGAGGCAATAGTTGAAGCAGAGGCAATAGTTGAAGCAGCAGAGCAGAGGCAATAGTTGAAGCAGAGGCAATAGTTGAAGCAGAGGCAATAGTTGAAGCAGAGGCAATAGTTGAAGCAGAGGCAATAGTTGAAGCAGAGGCAATAGCTCCAGCAGAGGCAATAGTTGAAGCAGAGGCAATAGTTGAAGCAGAGGCAATAGTTGAAGCAGAGGCAATAGTTGAAGCAGAGGCAATAGTTGAAGCAGAGGCAATAGTTGAAGCAGAGGCAATAGTTGAAGCAGAGGCAATAGTTGAAGCAGAGGCAATAGTTGAAGCAGAGGCAATAGTTCCAGCAGGGGCAATAGTTCCAGCAGGGCAATAATTGAAGTAGAGGCAATAGTTCTAGCAGAGGCAATAGTTGAAGTAGAGGCAATAGTTCCAGCAGAGGCAATAGTTCCAGCAGAGGCAATAGTTCCAGCAGGGACAATAGTTCCAGCAGGGCAATAGTTCCAGCAGAGGCAATAGTTGAAGTAGAGGCAATAGTTCCAGCAGAGGCAATAGTTGAAGTAGAGGCAATAGTTCCAGCAGAGGCAATAGTTGAAGCAGAGGCAATATTTGAAGCATGGGCAATATTTGAAGCAGGGGCAATAATTCCAGCAGGGGCAATACTTCCAGCAGGGGCAATAGTTCCAGCAGGGGCAATAGTTCCAGCAGAGGCAATAGTTGAAGCAGGGACAATAGTTGAAGCAGAGGCAATAGTTGAAATAGAGGCAATAGTTGAAGTAGAGGCAATAGTTGAAGCAGAGGCAATAGTTGAAGCAGAGGCAATAGTTGAAGCAGAGGCAATAGTTGAAGAAGAGGCAATAGTTGAAGCAGAGGCAATATTTGAAGCAGGGGCATTAGTTCCAGCAGGGGCAATAGTTCCAGCAGGGGCAATACTTCCAGCAGGGGCAATACTTCCAGCAGAGTCAATAACTCCAGCAGTGCAATAGTTGAAGCAGGGGCAATAGTTCCAGCAGGGGCAATAGTTTTAGTAGGGGCAAGAGTTCCAGCAGAGGCAATAGTTCCAGCAGAGGAGCAGAGGCAATAATTCAGGCAGGTCAATAGTTCAAGCAGGGACAATAGTTCCAGCAGGGGCAATAGTTCCAGCAGGGGCAATAGCTCTAGTAGGAGCAATAGTTCCAGCAGAGGCAATAATTCCAGCAGGGCAATAGTTCGAGCAGGGACAATAGTTCCAGCAGGGGCAATAGTTCCAGCAGGGCAATAGTTCAAGCAAGGGCAATAGTTCCAGCAGAGGCAATAGTTCCAGAAGGGGCAATAGTTCCAGCAGGGGCAATAGTTCAACCAGGGACAATAGTTCCAGCAGGGGCAATAGTTCCAGCAGAGGCAATAATTCCAGCAGGGCAATAGTTGAAGCAGGGCAATAGTTGAAGCAGAGGCAATAACTCCAGCAAGGCAATAGTTGAAGTAGGGGCAATAGTTCTAGCAGAGGCAATAACTCCAGCAGGGCAATAGTTGAAGTAGGGGCAATAGTTTCAGCAGGGGCAATAGTTCCAACATACGCAATAGTTCCAGCAGGGGCAATAGTTTCAGTAGGGGTAATAGTTCCGGCAGAGGCAACAGTTCCAGCAGGGGCAATAGTTCCAGCAGAAGCAATAGTTCTAGCAGTGGCAATAGTTCCAGCAGAGGCAATAGTTCCAGCAGGGCAATAGTTGAAGCAGGGCAAATGTTGAAGCAGGGGCAATAGTTCCATCAGGGGCAATAGTTCCAGCAGGGGCAATAGTTGTAGCAGAGGCAACAGTTCTGCAGGGGCAATAGTTCCAGCAGAGGCAATAGTTCCAGCAGGGCAATAGTTGAATCAGGGCAAATGTTGAAGCAGGGGCAATAGTTCCATCAGGGGCAATAGTTCCAGCAGGGGCAATAGTTGTAGCAGAGGCAACAGTTCTGCAGGGGCAATAGTTCCAGCAGAGGCAATAGTTCCAGCAGGGCAATAGTTGAAGCAGGGCAAATGTTGAAGCAGGGGCAATAGTTCCATCAGGGGCAAGTATTGGTAGCTGGGTCAGTAGTGGCAACAGGGGGAGTATTGGCAGCAGGGGTAGTAGTGGTAGCAGGGGCAGTACAGGCAGCAGGGGCAGTACTGATAGCAGGGGCAGTAGTGGCAGCAGGGGCAGTAGTGGCAGTAAGGGCAGTCAGACCTGGCAGTGTCCGCCGCCAATCCGTCCGTAATTGAATTAGTATCGTTTATATTCCGGGGCAGAGTTGAGCAAGGGGGGGGGAGATTGAGGGGGTGGGGGACCTTTAGGGGATGGGGGAGATTGGATGGATGGGGATATTGAGAGGGGTGAAGGAGATTGATCGGTGAGAGAAATTGAGAGGGTGGGGGAGAATTAGGAGGTTCGGAAGATAGAAGGTTCGAATCCTCATCTATTCCTCTGTTTATTCATTGACAGTTGTTAAATATTTATCTTGGGTTTGAGAGGTACGAGAACAGATGCTCCATGAGAGCTTCTCAGGTTGTGGAATGAGACAGCTGTGTCACAGTTGGTGCCCTAGATACAAAATATGTCACAGTGTTGAAGCTGGTAAAGCTGAGTAGTAACGACGCTGAACCTGCTGAATGTAAGGATTATATATATATATATATATATATATATATATATATATATATATATATATATATATATATATATATATATATATATATATATATATATATATATATATATATATATATATATATATATATATATATATATATATATATATATATATATATATATATATATATATAGTATGAGCATTGTACCTTGTTGCTCCCTCAATTTCCACGTTGTTACTGTACAAGTAGAAATGCCGTCAGTGAGACTTAAAAAGATCAGAGATATCTATCAGTTTGCGTACTCTGCCTATTGTGTCATTCCAGATTGTTGGCGTGTGACAAGTGCTGTTGGAATCGTTCACAGGCGGAGGCTGACGACTTAGAAACTTCGTGAACTCATACTCAATCGATTATGGTGGAAGTGGTATCGTGTTATCAAGTTGCAGGTAATTTACTGGTCAACAATTTTTGAAAAGTTGTATGCTTCTTAAATGAGATTAGTTAATTCTTATGCATTTTCATGTCCTGAATCCAAATATCACTTTGAAAAATGCTTATTGTCTATAGGTTTAAAGATACGAGACATGTAATATTTGATTATTTTATTATAACGTACAATATGTCTCAGTATGTTTTAAACTCTAATCCGTACCTACTCTCTGCCTTCTTGCTTGACGCTTATAGTGGGCTGAAAAATCATCTCTTGCCAATCTCCAGCAATAGTCTGCGAGCATTCTTGTGCCCCATTTGCCATGGTACCATTTTTCCATGATTGAAATATCTTAACATAAGAACATAAGAACATAAGAAAGGAGGAACACTGCAGGAGGCCTGCTGGCCCATACTATGCAGGTCCTTTACAATTCATCCCACTAACAAAACATTTGCCCAACCCAATTTTCAATGCCACCCAAGAAATAAGCTCTGATGTGAAAGTCCCACTCAAATCCAACCCCTCCCACTCATGTACTTATCCAACCTAGATTTGAAACTACCCAAAGTCCCAGCCTCAATAACCCAACTAGGTAGACTGTTCCACTCATCAACTACCCTATTTCCAAACCAATACTTTCCTATGTCCTTTCTAAATCTAAACTTATCTAATTTAAATCCATTACTGCGGGTTCTCTCTTGGAGAGACATCCTCAAGACCTTAATAATATCCCCTTTATTAATACCTATCTTCCACTTATACACTTCGATCAGGTCTCCCCTCATTCTTCGTCTAACAACTGAATGTAACTTAAGAGTCTTCAATCTTTCTTCATAAGGAAGATTTCTAATGCTATGTATTAATTTAGTCATCCTACGCTGAATGTTTTCTAACGAATTTATGTCCATTTTGTAATACGGAGACCAGAACTGAGCTGCATAATCTAGGTGAGGCCTTACTAATGATGTATAAAGCTGCAGTATGACCTCTGGACTTCTGTTGCTTACACTTCTTGATATAAATCCCAGTAATCTATTTGCCTTATTACGTACGCTTAGGCATTGCTGTCTTGGTTTAAGGTTGCTGCTCACCATAACCCCCAAGTCCTTTTCGCAATCTGTATGGCTAAGTTCTACATCATTTAACTTATAAGTACTAGGGTTATGGGTACTCCCAAGCTTCAGAACCTTGCATTTATCTACATTGAACTGCATCTGCCACTTTTCTGACCAAGAATAGAGTTTGTTTAAATCCTCCTGAAGTTCCATAACATCTACGTTTGAATCAATTATCCTACCTATCTTTGTGTCATCGGCGAATTTGCTCATATCACTAGTAATTCCCTCATCAAGATCATTGATATATATTATAAACAACAACGGGCCCAAGACTGATCCCTGTGGAACGCCACTTGTTACAGATCCCCACTCGGATTTAACCCCATTTATGGACACTCTGTGCTTCCTGTCAGTGAGCCACGACTCGATCCACGAGAGCACTTTTCCCCCAATGCCATGAGCTGCCACTTTCTTTAACAGTCTATGGTGCGGAACTCTATCAAAAACCTTACTAAAATCTAAGTAAATAATGTCAAATTCTTTATTGTGGTCAACAGCCTCAAAAGCTTTACTGAAGAAAGTTAATAAATTAGTTAGACAAGACCGGCCTCTTGTGAATCCATGCTGAGTATCATTAATCAAGCTATGCTTATCGAGATGGCTTCTTATAATCTCAGCTATAATTGACTCTAGTAATTTGCCTACAATTGAGGTCAGGCTTATTGGGCGGTAATTTGACGGTAACGACTTGTCCCCTGTTTTAAAAATAGGAATTACATTAGCCATCTTCCACATATCAGACACTACACCTGTTTGAAGAGATAAATTAAAAATATTAGTTAATGGTTCACAGAGTTCCATTTTGCATTCCTTAAGAACCCTTGAAAAAACCTCATCAGGACCCGGCGACTTATTTTGCTTCAGTCTGTCTATCTGCTTCACAACCATCTCACTAGTGACTGAGATGTTACATAATTTATCTTCTTCTAGCCCACTGTAAAAATTAATTACCGGAATATTATTAGTGTCTTCCTGTGTAAAAACTGAGAGAAAATAATTATTTAAAATCAAGCACATTTCATTCTCTTTGTCAGTAAGGTGCCCATAGTTATTTTTTAAGGGGACCTATCTTATCTCTAACTTTTGTTCTATAGACCTGGAAAAAACTTTTTGGGTTAGTTTTAGAATCCCTAGCAACTTTAATTTCATAGTCCCTTTTAGCTTTTCTTATCCCCTTTTCAATGTCCCTCTTAATGTCAATATACTGATTCATAAGATGACCATCACCTCTTTTGATACGCCTATAAATTCCTTTCTTATGCCCTAGTAGATATTTGAGCCTATTATTCATCCATTTTGGGTCATTTCTATTTGATCTAATTTCTTTATATGGGATAAACGCTCTTTGAGCAGCATGTATAGTGTTCAGAAAACTGTCATATTGATAGCTCTCTTCGTTACCCCACCAATATCTTGGTGAAACCTTTCACCATGTTCGTCACTAATTGGCCCACAGTTCGCTGGAAAAAAAGTCTAAGTGTGCGTCCAAAAAGTGGATTTTAAGTGACATGTTACATCCCATGTTCTTGTAAGCCTTGATGAGGTTTTCCACCAATTCTTCTTAGTTGCCTTCCCTTCTGTTTCCGAGAAATCCCTTCGCCACTAACTTGAGTGCTTCCCAAGCAGCTTTCTCCTCCCCTGGAAGGTCTGATTCCAAGTCACCATCTTTAAGAAGCTCTCGAATCTGAGGACCATTGAAGACTCCTTCTCTTGTCTTAGCGTCGCTCGGTGAGGGGAATATTCATGTTAAATACCTGAATCCCAGACAGGATTTGTCCATAGCTTTTACACAGTTTTTTCACGAGCCTCAGTTTTATGTATAGTGGTGGTAGCAGAATTTGCTTGGTTCAGTGAGAGGTGGATGTTGAATATTTTTCATCCCAGGCGCCAATGACTGACGAGGTAGCCAGTCTCTCCTGATGTATTGGGAACCTCTTGCACAGCTGTCCCATTCACATAGAAAGCAGCAGTATTTGGTGTATCCGCCCTGTTAGGCTAAGAAAATCACCTACCTTTCACCTCAAAATATAAGCCTGCACCTCACAACCACCTTCAATAACTGCTGGAACAATAATGAAGGGCAGTGAGACTGTGAGTGTGGTAAGAAACACATGCCACAAGCTTGTTGGAACCTGTTGTGACACGTAGGTGTATATTGCAAAGTAGAGCTAACTCACAATTTTAACAGTGATATTCATTACCAGAGACCTAAAATTAGTTGGAAATTGCTACTCTGGTCTCGGAAGCATTTTAGTTGTTGACCTGTGAATAGACACTGATGCACTGATAGAGCCAGAAATGAATATGCACAGGTAAGAAGGGAGGCCCAACGACAATACGAAAATAACATTGCAGCAAAAGCCAAATCTGACCCGAAGCTGATGTACAGCCACATCAGGAGGAAAACAACAATCAAGGACCAGGTAATCAGGCTGAGGAAGGAAGGAAGAGAGATCACAAAAAACGACCGAAAAGTATGTGAGGAGCTCAATAGGAGATTCAAAGAAGTATTCACAAAGGAGACAGAAGGGACTCCACAAAGACAGAGAGGTGGGGTACACCATCAAAGGCAATGGGGTCGGATAACATCTCGCCATGGGTTCTGAGAGAGGGAGCAGAGACGCTATGTGTACCACTAACAACAATCTTCAGCACATCTATCGAAATAGGGCGACTACCTGAGGTATGGAAGACAGCAAATGTAATCCTAATTTTTAAAAAAATGAGACAGACACAAAGCATCAAACTACAGACCAGTGTCACTGATATGTATAGTATGCAAAGTCATAGAGGAGAAGTCATATCAGGAGAAGAGAGTTGGAGCACCTAAGGAATGAACTTATCAACGACCGCCAGCATGGATTCAGAGACAGGAAATCCTGTGTCACAAACCTACTGGAGTACTATGACAGAGTGACAGCAGTGAAACAAGAGAGAGGGGTGGGTAGATTGCATTTTCTTGGACTGCGAGGTGTTTGATGCAGTTCCACGCAAGAGATTAGTGCAAAAGCTGGAGGATCAGGCAGGGAAAACAAGGAAGGCACTGCAGTCGATCAGGGAATATCTGTCAGGAAGACAACAGCGAGTCATGGTACGTGGAGAGGTGTCAGAGTGGGCGCCTGTAATGAGTGGGGTTCTGCAGGGGTCAGTCCTAGGACCGGTGCTGTTTCTGGTATTTGTGAACGACATGACGGAAGGAATAGACTCCGAAGTGTCCATGTTTGCAGATGATGTGAAACTGATGAGAATAATCCAATCGGACGAGGACCAGGCAGAACTACAAAGAGATCTGGACAGGCTGCAGACCTGGTCCAGCAACTGGCTCATGGAGTTCAACTCCACCAAGTGCAAAGTCATGAAGATTGGGGAAGGGCAAAGAAGACCGCAGAGGGAGTACAGTCTAGGGGGCCAAAGACTACAATCCTCACTCAAGGAAAAAGATCTTGGGGTGAGTATAACATCGGGCACATCTCCTGAGGCACACATCAACCAAATAACTGCTGCAGCATATGGGCGCCTGGTAAACCTCAGAACAGCATTCCGACATCTTAATAAGAAATCATTCAGAACTCTGTACACTGTGTACGTTAGGCCCTTATTGGAGTACGTAGCGCCAGTTTGGAGCCTACACCTAGCCAAGCACAAAAGGAAATTAGGGAAAGTGCAAAGGTTTGCAACAAGACTAGACTCGGAGCTAAGGAATATGTCCTACGAGGAGAGGTTACGGGGAAATCGACCTGACGCCACTGGAGGACAAGAGAGATAGGGAAGATATGATAACGACGTATAAAATACTGAGAGGAATCGAGAAGGTAGACAGAGATAGAATGGTCCAGAGATGGGACACAGCACCAAGGGGTCACAATTGGAAGTTGAAGACTCGGATGAATCACAGGGATCTTAGGAAATATTTCTTCAGTCACAGAGTTGTCAGGCAAATCAAAAGAGGAGAGGGGCAATTAAGAAATCGATATATTCAGTTAAAGAGAGAAATAAAAAAGGGAATTAGAAAAGCAAAAAGAGATTATGAGGTTAAAGTTGGAAGAGATTGAGGCCATCAAAGACCAGATAAGGGTTATAAAAAATGAGCGGTTCGACGGGGCATGCATTGTGGGAGGCGTGGAGGAGGCCCTATGGGGTGATAAGCCTTCGGCCTGCATTTTACGTGGCCAGATGAACAGGCGTAAGGCAACGGAAATTATGAGATTAGTGGTGCATGAAGGGTTGGAAGGGTATGGTGTGGGTCAGGTATCGACGACAACTGAGGGTATGAGTTTTTATGTGGATGCATGGAGCAGGCTCCACATGCAGAGTAAGGGTGTGAACGAGGCAGCAATACAGGAATTGGGGAGGGGAATAGAATGTAGGTTGGATGATTGCAACCAACATATCATGGGTGGGCCTATATTGGAGGCAGAGATGTGGGAGGCATTACAGGAGATGAGTAAAGGGAAGGTGCTGGGCATTGGTGGCATCCCCTGCGAATTCTGTATTCATCATTGGGAGGTGTTGCAAGGTTTCCTGGTTCGCTTATGCAATGCTATGAAGACGGAAGGAGTGTTAGGTGAGTCATAGCCTACGGTGGAAACGTGATGCGCCTGGTGATCGGGGACTACCGTCCCATATTGTTGATGTGCTGCGACTACAAAATATATGCAAAGATTTTGGTGAACAGGCTTAGGAAGGTGCTCAACAAAGTGATACATGTGGGCCAGTATGGTGTGCCAGGTAGGTCAATCTATGTCGGCTAAGGGGATATCATGGATTTCGTCACAGGATGTCGTGAGAGGATGGGGGTTGGTGTCCTGGCATTGGACTGGAGAGCGGCTTTTGATAATGTGGAAAGAGAGGTCCTATGGAGATTCATGAAATGGCAGGGATTTGGAAACGAGGTTGTCACGTGGGCCTGTTCTTTGTACAGTATTGTGGGTTTTAAAGTGCAAATATATGGGAGGTTGGGTGAGTTCGTCTAGCTAGGCAGGGGCATATGACAGGGTTGCCCCATGTCACAAATGCTCTTTGCCTGTTTGCAAGACCCATTTTACTGGGAGGTATGTGTGGGAAGAGCAGAGCCGTCTTGGGGTTTGGGTAGAGCACTAACGGCCCTTGTGGGTTATGTAGACGACACAACTGTGCTCCTGCAAACGTGGAAAGGGTACACGATGTAGGGAGATTTGGTGTATTTGGTACGGTGACCGGCTTGGTGTTAATAGGGAAAAGTCGAAGTTTATTTAGTTGGGGGAGTGGATGGGCGAAAGAGTGGGAGCGGAGGGGTGGACGGTGGCTGATCAGCTAACTTTATGTGGTATTCATTATATGCGTAAGGTGGACGAGGCCCGTGCATGTCATTCGGCGTGAGTGGTGGATGGAGTCATAGGGAGACTGAATGGTCTAAGGACGAGACATTTAACCCTGCATCAGAGGGCAGTCGTCATTAATATCTTACTTTCCAGTAAAGTATGGGTCGTTGCTACGATGTATCCTCTGCTGCAGGGGGTTGTCAAACGTCTGTTGCATAAGATCTATCGATTTTTGTGGGGTTCGAGCTGCAACTGGCTAGCAAGGGCGGTGGTGGAGACACCAGTGCACCGAGGTGGGTTAGGTGTTATCCCTCTAGAGGCACGTGTAATGACGATTTATGTAAAGCGTGGGTTCCTACGATTGGGTGGGATGCAGGCTGGGTTAATTGTATTGCACCAGGAACTGCGAAAGTGGTGGGGGGGGGGGGAAGGGATTTGCTTAGGTGTGAGTCGATGTTGCGTCTATTGTTGATCGTGAGGGATGTACGGTGCATTAAATTAAGTACCTTGGAGAGGGAGGGTAAGGGTAGGGTGGTGACTTTGGTGGAAGGTGTGTATCCCTTGTATGCGTGGGACGACATTTGGGGAAGGGTTAAAACGCTGCGTCTTGTGGCAAATGTAAGAGAGGTGGTTTTTAAATTTTTGCATGGGATTTTGCTGTCTGGGGTGGTACTGTATAATAGATATTTGAGGGTAGACCGGAGTTGTCTGGTGTGCGGAGGGGAGGAGTCTGGATTTCATGTTGTTTATTTTTGCGAAGATTTAGGTGTGGCTCTTGAGTGGTTCAGTAGGGTTTTGCGTTTGGTGGGGGGGGGGATTATCAGTGCTCCGGGCGTTAAGTTTTGATGTGGGTGGGATGAAGGAGAAGGTGTCGTATATGGCGGCTGATTATCTTTATGTGTCGTGGGCAATGAGGCACGTCGATGGTGCCAGTACGATTAAGGTTTTGGCAGGGATGTTTTACAGAACCATATGTCACAATAAATTAGTATATATGCGGAGATGGGAGCGGGCTTTCCCGTCGGTATATACTGCTTTAGAGTTAAGGGATTTACGCTTGGTGTGATGTTCAGGGGTTTTATAGCGGGCTGGTTGCAGTGAATGTTCGTAGCTGTCAGTGAGAGTGGCAAACGTTAACGTTTGCTCATAACGTTCTCCTATGTGAAGAGGAAGCATCATTATCGTATGAGTGTGCTTGCAATGTCATTTAGTATTCCAGCCACACATGGGGCTGTTTTTGGTGTATCCCCATCAGCCGAGTCTTTATATTACGCCGGTAACGTGGTCCTGTATTATGAACATCATGTACGTCATTGGTGCCAACAGTGTGCAGATATGGTATTCTTGCTTTTTATATATTAATTATTATCAGGAGTGGCATGTGTGTAATGTCATGAGTGCAAGTGGAACCTTTCCATTTGATGGTTATACAGTGGTGTGCTCCACACACCGATGTTATTGTTACTTATTTCATATTTATATACTACGTTGTAATGTACTGTTTTCAATAGCACTATAAATGTCCATGAGCTGAACTTGTGTAATATTGTATTAGAGTTTGTACTTCATAGTGATAAAGTTATTATTGATATTTATCACATGCAGATGTGTAGCACTCTACCTGTAGCGGTGTACATGTGTTTAGGGATTTGTTTACACTTTTGTTACTAGTATGTTTTTTGTATGTTGTGTGACTTTGGTGTTCCTATACCACCAATGATTGTAAATATTTATTACTGCAATTCTTTCCGACTTCAGGATATGTTATTAGATGAATGTTTAATTAATGTTGTGATTCTTTTGGTTGGTGAAGGTGGATATGTGTGTGTGTGTGGGGGGGGGGGTCCATGTCAGCTGTTTGTGTCAGTACCGACAATATTAATACTGTGTGGTACTGAAAGGTATGTTGTGAGTTATGTTGTTTAGGGTTGTAATACCGCTGGTATGTATGGCGTGTTTATTTTCTGTCCTGGGGTTGTGATGGTTGGAGATTCTTATTCATATCTAGTATTATACTACCCTTTGTATTAAACGTTTATACCTCTATATATATTTTAGCAATTGTTTTAAATAAAATATAAAAAAAAACCTCTGACAATATAACTCAACCTTGAAAACAACACAAGAACGAGTAAATTCCACTTTCGCAATCAGTTTTATAATATCTGAGAACTCACATAATTGTAACAAAAATTAATTAATAACTACACAGATGTGAGTGGTGGGTATACACTCTCGGCCGCATCTTCAATGGAAATACAAAGCGGCCTCAGGATAAATTTTACCTTGTGGCGGATGATTAAGTCTCAGATTAGACTACCATCATTGTAACCTAAAGATTATTTTTATCATCACAGTGAGCTGCTGTGTGTGATGGCTGGGTGATGGCTGGGTGATGGCTGGATGATGGCTGGGTGATGGTTGGGTGATGGTTGGGTGATGGTTGGGTGATGGCTGGGTGATGGCTGGGTGATGGGTGGGTGATGGCTGGGTGATGGATGGGTGATGGTTGGGTGATGGTTGGGTGATGGCTGGGTGATGGCTGGGTGATGGTTGGGTGATGGTTAGGTGATGGTTGGGTGATGGCTGGGTGATGGTTGGGTGATGGGTGGGTGATGGCTGGGTGATGGATGGGTGAGGGGTGGGTGATGGTTGGGTGAGGGCTGGGTGATGGCTGGGTGATGGTTGGGTGATGGTTAGGTGATGGTTGGGTGATGGTTGGGTGATGGTTGGGTGATGGCTGGGTGATGGCTGGGTGATGGCTGGGTGATGGTTGGGTGATGGTTGCGTGATGGCTGGGTGATGGTTGGGTGATGGCTGGGTAATGGCTATGTGATGGTTGGGTGATGGCTGGGTGATGGCTGGGTGATGGTTGGGTGATGGTTGGGTGATGGCTGGGTGATGGTTGGGTGATGGCTGGGTAATGGCTATGTGATGGTTGGGTGATGGCTGGGTGATGGCTGGGTGATGGTTGGGTGATGGTTGGGTGATGGCTGGGTGATGGCTGGGTGATGGTTGGGTGATGGCTGGGTGATGGCTGGGTGATGGTTGGGTGATGGCTGGGTGATGGCTGGGTGATGGCTGGATGATGGTTGGGTGATGGTTGGGTGATGGTTGGGTGATGGTTGGGTGATGGCTGGGTGATGGTTGGGTGATGGCTGGGTGATGGCTGGGTGATGGATGGGTGATGGTTGGGTGATGGTTGGGTGATGGCTGGGTGATGGCTGGGTGATGGTTGGGTGATGGTTAGGTGATGGTTGGGTGATGGTTGGGTGATGGTTGGGTGATGGCTGGGTGATGGCTGGGTGATGGCTGGGTGATGGTTGGGTGATGGTTGGGTGATGGCTGGGTGATGGTTGGGTGATGGCTGGGTAATGGCTATGTGATGGTTGGGTGATGGCTTGGTGATGGCTGGGTGATGGTTGGGTGATGGTTGGGTGATGGCTGGGTGATGGTTGGGTGATGGCTGGGTAATGGCTATGTGATGGTTGGGTGATGGCTGAGTAATGGCTGGGTGATGGCTGGGTGATGGCTGAGTGATGGCTGGGTGATGGCTGGGTGATGGCTGAGTGATGGCTGGGTGATGGCTGGGTGATGGTTGGGTGATGGCTGGGTGATGGCTGGGTGATGGTTGGGTGATGGCTGGGTGATGGCTGGGTGATGGTTGGGTGATGGCTGGGTGATGGCTGGGTGATGGTTGGGTGATGGTTGGGTGATGGCTGGGTGATGGCTGGGTGATGGCTGGGTGATGGTTGGGTGATGGCTGGGTGATGGCTGGGTGATGGCTGGGTGATGGCTGAGTAATGGCTGGGTGATGGCTGGGTGATGGCTGGGTAATGGCTGGGTGATGGCTGGGTGATGGCTGGGTGATGGCTGGGTGATGGTTGGGTGATGGCTGGGTGATGGCTGGGTGATGGCTGGGTGATGGTTGGGTGATGGCTGGGTGATGGCTGGGTGATGGTTGGGTGACGGCTGGGTGATGGTTGGGTGATGGTTGGGTGATGGCTGGGTGATGGCTGGGTGATGGCTGGGTGATGGTTGGGTGATGGCTGGGTGATGGCTGGGTGATGGCTGGGTGATGGGTGAGTAATGGCTGGGTGATGGCTGGGTGATGGCTGGGTAATGGCTGGGTGATGGCTGGGTGATGGCTGGGTGATGGCTGGTTGATGGCTGAGTAATGGCTGGGTGATGGCTGGGTGATGGCTGAGTGGTGGCTGGGTGATGGCTGGGTGATGGCTGAGTAATGGCTGGGTGATGGCTGGGTGATGGCTGGGTAATGGCTGGGTGATGGCTGGGTGATGGCTGGGTGATGGCTGGTTGATGGCTGAGTAATGGCTGGGTGATGGCTGGGTGATGGCTGAGTGATGGCTGGGTGATGGCTGGGAGATGGCTGGGTGATGGCTGGGTGATGGCTGGGTGATGGCTGGGTAATGGCTGGGTGATGGCTGGGTGATGGCTGGGTGATGGCTGAGTGATGGCTGGGTGATGGCTGGGCAATGGCTGGGTGATGGCTGGGTAATGGCTGGGTAATGGCTGGGTGATGGTTGGGTGATGGCTGGGAGATGGCTGGGTGATGGCTGGGTGATGGCTGGGTAATGGCTGGGTAATGGCTGGGTGATGGCTGGGTGATGGCTGGGTGGTGGCTGAGTGATGGTTGGGTGATGGCTGTGTGATGGCTGTGTGATGGCTGTGTGATGGCTGTGTGATGGCTGTGTGATGGCTGTGTGATGGCTGTGTGATGGCTGTGTGATGGCTGTGTGATGGCTGTGTGATGGCTGTGTGATGGCTGTGTGATGGCTGTGTGATGGCTGTGTGATGGCTGTGTGATGGCTGTGTGATGGCTGTGTGATGGCTGTGTGATGGCTGTGTGATGGCTGTGTGATGGCTGTGTGATGGCTGTGTGATGGCTGAGCGATGGCTGGGTGATGGCTGGGTGATGGTTGGGTGATGGCTGGGTGATGGCTGGGTGATGGCTGGGTGATGGCTGGGTGATGGCTGGGTGATGGCTGGGTAATGGCTGGGTGATGGCTGGGTGATGGCTGGGTGATGGCTGGGTGATGGCTGGGTGATGGCTGGGTGATGGCTGGGTGATGGCTGGGTGATGGTTGGGTTATGGCTGGGTGATGGCTGGGTGATGGCTGGGTGATGGCTGGGTGATGGCTGGGTGATGGCTGGGTGATGGCTGGGTGATGGCTGGGTGATGGCTGAGTAATGGCTGGGTGATGGCTGGGTAATGGCTGGGTGATGGCTGGGTGATGGCTGGGTAATGGCTGGGTAATGGCTGGGTGATGGCTGGGTGATGGCTGAGTGATGGCTGGGTGATGGCTGGGTGATGGCTGGGTGATGGCTGGGCGATAGCTGGGTGATGGCTGGGTGATGGCTGGGCGATAGCTGGGCGATAGCTGGGTGATGGCTGGGTGATGGCTGGGCGATAGCTGGGTGATGGCTGGGTGATGGCTGGGCGATAGCTGGGCGATAGCTGGGTGATGGCTGGGTGATGGCTGGGTGATGGCTGAGTAATGGCTGGGTGATGGCTGGGTGATGGCTGGGTGATGGCTGGGTGATGGCTGGGTGATGGCTGGGTGATGGCTGGGTGATGGCTGGGTGATGGCTGGGTGATGGCTGGATGATGGCTGGGTGATGGCTGAGTAATGGCTGGGTGATGGCTGGGTGATGGCTGGGTGATGGCTGGGTGATGGCTGGGCGATGGCTGAGCGATGGCTGAGCGATGGCTGGGTGATGGCTGGGTGATGGCTGGGTGATGGCTGGGTGATGGCTGGGTGATGGCTGGGTGATGGTTGGGTGATGGCTGGGTGATGGCTGGGTGATGGCTGGGTGATGGCTGGGTGATGGCTGAGTAATGGCTGGGTGATGGCTGGGTGATGGCTGGGTGATGGCTGGGTGATGGCTGGGTGATGGCTGGGTGATGGCTGGGTGATGGCTGGGTGATGGCTGGGTGATGGCTGGGTGATGGCTGTGTGATGGCTGGGTGATGGCTGGGTGATGGCTGGGTGATGGCTGGGTGATGGCTGAGTGATGGCTGAGCGATGGCTGGGTGATGGCTGGGTGATGGTTGGGTGATGGCTGGGTGATGGCTGGGTGATGGCTGGGTGATGGCTGGGTGATGGCTGGGTGATGGCTGGGTGATGGCTGGGTGATGGCTGGGTGATGGCTGAGTAATGGCTGGGTGATGGCTGGGTGATGGCTGGGTGATGGCTGGGTGATGGCTGGGTGATGGCTGGGTGATGGCTGGGTGATGGCTGGGTGATGGCTGGGTGATGGCTGGGTGATGGCTGGGTGATGGCTGGGTGATGGCTGGGTGATGGTTGGGTTATGGCTGGGTGATGGCTGGGTGATGGCTGGGTGATGGCTGGGTGATGGCTGGGTGATGGCTGGGTGATGGCTGGGTGATGGCTGGGTGATGGCTGAGTAATGGCTGGGTGATGGCTGGGTAATGGCTGGGTGATGGCTGGGTGATGGCTGGGTAATGGCTGGGTAATGGCTGGGTGATGGCTGGGTGATGGCTGAGTGATGGCTGGGTGATGGCTGGGTGATGGCTGGGTGATGGCTGGGTGATGGCTGGGTGATGGCTGGGTGATGGCTGGGTGATGGCTGGGTGATGGCTGGATGATGGCTGGGTGATGGCTGAGTAATGGCTGGGTGATGGCTGGGCGATAGCTGGGTGATGGCTGGGTGATGGCTGGGTGATGGCTGGGAGATGGCTGGGTAATGGCTGGGTGATAGCTGGGTGATGGCTGGGTGATGGCTGGGTGATGGCTGGGTGATGGCTGGGTGATGGCTGGGTGATGGCTGGGCGATAGCTGGGCGATAGCTGGGTGATGGCTGGGTGATGGCTGGGTGATGGCTGGGTGATGGCTGGGTGATGGCTGGGTGATGGCTGGGTGATGGTTGGATGCTCACTTCCCAAGAAGAAGGTGAGTTGAGAGAAGAATTATATCAGGTTTGTTGATTTTTGATCATTTATCCTGCAAGTATAAACTAATATTATATTTTAAATAAAATCAAATTATCGTTAGTTCCTAGAGTCAATTAATTTTTGAATTTATGTGCAACCAGGGATAATATATTTAATTACTTCAAACAAATGTTAATTGCCTGGCGCTATAATAAGAGTTGCTACACGCTGTAGTATTTTTCTGACAATTAAATATGAAGAATTAGAAACATGTGTAACATCTGGGTATCTTTATTGTAGACGTTTCGCCATCCAGTGGCTTTATCAATACAAATCCAAGGACATAATGGGAAGACAGTAGACCTATATTCAAAAGTTGAGGTAATCAGTCCCTCAGTCTTGAACTTGGTGAAGAGTACCGTCGTCTTGAAGACAACGGTACTCTTCACTGTCTTCCCATTATGTCTTTGGATTTGTATTGATGAGGTCACTGGATGGCGAAACATCTACAATAAAGACACGCAGATATTGCACGTGTCTGATTCTTCATCTTGTTGGTATATAATAAGTGTACAGTTAAATATTGGGTTAATCATATATATACTACCTACTCACAAGCAAAGGTCTGTGTGTCACATGATGCAAATTATGTTTATGCAAGAGTAGCTGCTTGTTGTAATGTATTAATTACAGTCATGAGACACCAACGGAAGCTTCGTCCCTTAAGTGGGATAGAGTATTACCTGGGATGTGATAACCACTTAACTAAAATGGGTAGTTGAGAGATTCGGAGCCGTGTCGGAACTCTGACGTGACGAATATTACAGTATATTCTGGGATGTATTAAAGGGAAGTACTCAATCGCTTGAGATTATTTAATGATGTACTGAAATCCAAGTGGTTTTAGCTTCTGTCACATCGAACAATATTTTCAGTCATTCTCAATGTATCCCATCTACCTGTTACTGTATCTGTAGCTACAACTAAAAAATGATCTGATATATCTGTTGTCTTTTATATACATGCACATCCAGAAGTCTAATCATCAATCTTTTATCTACCAGTTACTAATATTTGTTTAGAGTTACAAGCAAGACCTTGTAAACAGTGCCAAAGGAGTGTGTACTAAGTGTATTCAAGTGGTCAACGGTGTTGAACGTGAGGCTTCACTTGGAGTAATATTATTACCCATTAAAGATAATACTCCAGTGATATACCTCCTGCAATCAACACTCCATAAAGGAAGCCATTACAAAGACACAAATGTAACGAAAGATACCAAGACAAAATGGCTGACCTTCCGTAGGCCCAATTAAAGGAATTTCTACGTTTTTATTTCTTTCAAGTTGACTTATCGCCACGAAAGTTTGCTCAGGGAAAACAGATAAACTAGACAAATTTCGGCGCCTAGGCAATTTAGGTACCTTCTTGTTGTACAGCATCCTGCAACTTCAGGGTGAGTTGTATGATCAACCAGTGTAGTATTATTCTGTATACCATGATTGCTAATTTATCAATCCTTTGGCAACATAAAATTAAACCTTTTCAGTTTGTTTAATAAGATCATCATCACGTCATCCAAAAAACTTAACCCATATATCTGAGCATACTAATTAGACCTATGAGGATGATTATCTTTAAATTAGAGGTCCCAAGAAAGTCAGTGCGTCATCGTGGGGTTGCTTTTTTCCAGTGGGGGTCTTCAATCTTGTCCCCCCAGGATGCGACACACACCAGTCGACTAACATCCAGGTACCTTCATGCTTGCAAGGTGAATGGGACAACAGGTGTAAGGAAATACGCCCAATGTTTCTACCGTTGCCGGGAATCGAACCACGGACACTCAGCGTGTGAAACGAGAGCTTTGCCTACCAAGCCACGGGCCAACAATCTCTAGTATTTATTTAGAATTTCCTACCTTGACATCCACGACAACTTTTACAATATTACAGTAAAGAATCACAGGCAATAACAATATTTTTCAACAGTTAATGTGGAAATAAAAGTCCATACAAACATGGCTTCATATATTTAAAATAACAGCATCACGTCATACATCAGCAACTGTGAGCAAAATATTCTTCATCTTCAAGGGAAGTTACAACACATTCTCAGGTAAAGAATTATCTTTTACACGATAAAGTTTTTACAACGGCTTTCCTATACAACAAACAATGTTAATCTGATTGCACATGTAACACACAGTAACAACGCGGCGTCGCTGCCAGCTCTTATAACGACACATCGTTGTCAGCTGTTATAACGACACATCGCTGCCAGCTGTTATAACGATACATCGTTGTCAGCTGTTATAACGACACATCGTTGTCAGCTGTTATAACGACACATCGTTGCCAGCTGTTATAACGACACATCGTTGTCAGCTGTTATAACGACACATCGTTGTCAGCTGTTATAACGACACATCGTTGTCAGCTGTTATAACGATACATCGTTGTCAGCTGTTATAACGACACATCGTTGTCAGCTGTTATAACGACACATCGTTGCCAGCTGTTATAACGATACATCGTTGCCAGCTGTTATAACGATACATCGTTGTCAGCTGTTATAACGACACATCGTTGTCAGCTGTTATAACGACACATCGTTGTCAGCTGTTATAACGATACATCGTTGTCAGCTGTTATAACGACACATCGTTGTCAGCTGTTATAACGACACATCGTTGTCAGCTGTTATAACGACACATCGTTGTCAGCTGTTATAACGACACATCGTTGCCAGCTGTTATAACGATACATCGTTGCCAGCTGTTATAACGATACATCGTTGCCAGCTGTTATAACGACACATTGCTGCCAGCTGTTATACCGACACATCGTTGCCAGCTGTTATAACGACACATCGTTGCCAGCTGTTATAACGACACATCGCTGCCAGCTGTTAAAACGACACATCGTTGCCAGCTGTTAAAACGACGCATCGTTGCCAGCTGTTATAACGACACATCGTTGCCAGTTGTTACAACGACACATCGTTGCCAGCTGTTACAACGACACATCGTTGCCAGCTGTTATAACGGCACATCGTTGCCAGCTGTTACAACGACACATCGTTGCCAGCTGTTATAACGACACATCGTTGCCAGCTGTTACAACGACACATCGTTGCCAGCTGTTACAACGACACATAGCTGCCAATTAGCAACAGCACAGTGTTGTGAAATATATAACAACGACGCAGTTATCGCACATATCAACAAAGAGGTGGTAGAGATGCCAGACCTAGTTGATGCATCGCTGCCAGCCACAGTTAACACACCCCTGCCAGGCGTAGTTATCACATCATTGCCACGTACAGGTAACACTAGTGTCAGACGTAGGTGACACTGCTCCCAGCAAATAGTTCACACACCGCTACGAATTATAATTGACATTATCACTTCCAATCCCAGTTTGTGCATTGCTGCCAACAACAGTCCATACGCCGCAGTTGACACACTGCTGCCAGACGCAGGTGACACTACTACCAGACGCAGGTGACACTGCTGCCAGACGCAGGTGACACTACTACCAGACGCAGGTGACACTGCTGCCAGACGCAGGTGAATGCTGCCAGACGTAGGTGACACTGGTGCCAGCAACAACAGTTCCAATACTGCTACCAGCCGCAGTTGACACATAGCTGCCAGACACTGCCGCCAATAATTGTTATACCGCTGGCAGCGGCAAGGTACATCAACACCCCAGCGCCCATGCATAACACTGACACATCACCATCGCCGTGTTGTACCGCGCCGAGTCAAAAATACCAGTCACTGAGTGACAATAATACACAAAGATATGCGTAAAAAATAATCTTTCACCTATCAGCTATGGCGGAACATAAAAAGGCAACATTTTCATTTTAGCGTCAAATTTTGATGTTTTGCTCAACATCCGTTTTAAACCTTTATTTCTCTCAAAATAGCATTTTCTGTTAGGTTGGTTTAGGTTAAATTAATTTAGGCTGAACCAATACAAACAGATGTAACCACAAATAAGTATATTAGAGAAACTTTCCAGGATGCGTTTGGTAACGAGGTAACGGGAGGGAGAGGACATAAACACAAACGCTTAGATCTAAACGTTTAGCACTGCTGGTGCAAGAATTGACTGAGAGGAGGAGCAGGAGGCTGCGGGCATAATAACCAGCAGTGACGATGAGGATGAAAGTACAGTTGCACAGAACATGAGGCCATAATGACCCCCTCCTGTTGTCGTTAGGCTTGAAGCCCTGTTATCAGCAAATCAGTTAAGGCTTTATTTTAGTAATGTGTCGATCTTAGAAAAAACTTTTTCAGGACCTAGAAAATACTTCACTCCGAGCGACGCCCTCGGTTGGTAAATGGGGTTTAAAGCCTATCGACTACACGAGGGATCATTAACGCTACATGTGTAACCTGTTCACCACAAATTTAATTCCTAAACCAGTGATTAAGGTAAATTCTTAGTGAATATACACTGAGAGGTATTCACACCTCTGTGACTTGTTCAGCATCTTCCTGTGTCTGTGAACGTTAACTATGGGAGCTACGCTCTCCAGGCAGCAATGGCAAGCTACAACATAACCCCACACTAACATAAAGCTGGGTCACAGCTGGAAGTTGAAGACTCAGATGACTCACAGGGATGTTAGGAAGTACTTCTTCAGTCACAGAGTTATCAGGAAGTGGAACAGTTTGGTAAGTGATGTAGTAGAGGCAGGATCCATGCATAGTTTAAAAAAGAGGCATGATATAGCTAATGGAGCAGGGAGAGGGGTGGACCTAGTAGTGACCAGCGAAGAGGTAAGGACGGGAGCTATGACTCGACCCCTGCAACAACAAGTAGGTGAGTACACACACACACACACACACACACATACACACTAAAAAAAAAAACCTTCTGGGGTTTTATGACAAGGTAACGAAAGTAAGAGGGGTGGGTTGATTATATTTTCTTGGACTGCAAGAAGGCCTTCTACACAGTTCCTCATAAGAGGTTAATGCAAAAGCTGGAGGACCAGGCACACATAACAGGAAGGGCACTGCAATGGATCAGAGAATACCTGACAGGGAGGTAACAACGAGTCATAGTTCGTAATGAGATATCAGAGTGGGCGCCTGTGACGACCGGGGTTTTACAGGGGTCAGTTCTAGGACCAGTGCTATTTTTGGTATATGTGAATGACATGACGGAAGGGATAGACTCAGAAGTGTCCTTGTTTGCAGATGATGTGAAGTTAATGAGGAGAATTAAATCGGATGAGGATCAGGCAGGACTACAAACAGATCTGGACAGGCTGGAAACCTGGTCCAGCACCTGGCTTCTCGAATTTAACCCAGCCAAATGTAAAGTCATGAAGATCAGGGAAGAGCAAAGAAGACCGCAGACAGAATATAAGCTATGTGGTCAAAGACTGCAAACCTCACTCAAGGAAAAGGATCTTGGGGTGAGTATAATACCGAGCACATCTCCTGAGGCGCACATCAACCAGATAACTGCTGCAACATATGGGCGCCTGGCAAACCTGAGAATAGTGTTCCGATACCTCAGTAAGGAAACTTTCAAGATACTGTACACTGTGTACGTCAGGATATGATGGTATCGTACAAAATACTGAGAGAAGTTGATAGAGTGAATATGGACAGATTGTTTGAGAGATGGGAAACAGGAACACGAGAGCACAGCTGGAAGTTGAAAACAGAGGTCATAAGGATGTTATGAAGTATATCTTCAGCCATAGAGTTGTAAGGAAGTGGAACGATTTGTAGAGTGAAGTGCTAGAGGCAGTATCCACAAATAGCTTTAAGAAGAGGTACGATAAAGCTCTGGAAGCCAGGAGAGTGAACCTAGCAGCAACCAGGTGAGTACACACCCACACCAACATCCAACACGTCAAGAAATCATAGAAAGTGCAGAGGTTTGCAACAAGACTAGCCCCGGAGGAAAAGTTAAAGGAAATTGACCTGACGACACTGGAGGACAGGAGGGATCAGGGGGATAAGACATGATAACGAGATATACTGCGAGGAATTGATAAGGTGGACAAAGGCAGGATGTTCCAGAGATGGAACACAGCAACAAGAGGTCACAATTGGAAGCTGAAGACTCAGATGAGTCAAAGGGATGTTAGGAAGATTTTCTTCAGTCATAGAGCTGTCAGGAAGTGGAAAAATCTGGAAAGTGACATAGTGATGGGAGGATCCATACACAGTTTTAATTTGAGGTATGATAAAGCTCATGGAGCAGGGGGAGAGTGGACCTAGTAGTGACCAGTGAAGAGGCGGGGCCAGAACTATTACTCGACCCCTGCAACCACAATTAGGTGAATACCCACGCACACCTACAGTCCCCATCCCCCCAGCACAAATACTTTCCTCACAGCAGTCTTTTACAAAATCGCACTCCCCTTCCAAACTCCCAACGAACATCAACCCCTCCCAACCCCCATGAACCATGGGTATGGGCCGGGAGTCCAAGAATCTATGAACCGGAACACAGTAATGGAAAGGAAGCTGATAGTATGGTACACCAACACAGATGGAATAACAAACAAGAGTGAGGAGTGTCGTGAACGAATCATGGAGGCATTCCTGGACATTAAAGTACTCACAGAGACAAAACTTATACAGTTGACAGATGCAGCCTTCCTGACATGCTATCAGATTTTGAGGAAAGACCGAGGAAACAGAGGAGGAATAACACTGCTCATCAGAAACCAGAGGAGTTTCGAGATGGGAGGAATGGACAGAAGAGCAGTAGATGACTACATAGTAGGCACACTGAATACCCAGGATTCCCAAGGTGGTGATAGTAGTGATGTACAACTCTCCACTAATCAGCAAGAGGCCAAGACAAGAGTGATAAAAGCAACATAGCAATGCCGGATACACTAGCTGTGGTGGACAGAAGGGTCCACATGAGCAGGGCAAAGTTTCTGGTCATGGAAGACTTTAACCACAACGAGACTTACTAGGAGAACTTAGAGCCACAGGGCAGGACCAGAAACTTGGAGGTTAACAACAAGACTAGTCTCGGAAGTAAGGTGTATTTCCAGTGAGGAGAATTTAAGGGAACTCAAATTGATGATCATGGAGGACAGGAGAACAAGGGAGGATAGGATAACGGCGTACAAAATACTGAGTGGAGTTGACGAGGTGAATAGGGGCAAAATGTTTCATAGATGGAAACTGAAAACTTAGATGACTCATAGGTAGGTTAGAAAGTATTTCTTCAGATTTAGAGTTGTCAGGAAGTGGAATAATCTAGAGAATGAAGTGGTAGAGGCAGGATTCATACATAGCTTTAAGAAGAGGTACAAAAAGGCCCTTAAAGCCAGGAGAGTGAGCCTAGTAGCGATCAGCAAAGAGGCGGGGCCAGGAGCTGTAAATTGACCCCTGCAACCACATATAGGTGAGCACACACACACACCCACACCTACACACACACAAACACACACACACACACACACACACACACACACACACACACACACACACACACACACACACACACACGTACACACATGCATATACCACAGGCCTAGTGTCTAATTGCCATGTGCCTAGGACAAAATGGCAACTAACACACGAGAGAGAGAGAGAGAGAGAGAGAGAGAGAGAGAGAGAGAGAGAGAGAGAGAGAGAGAGAGAGAGAGAGAGAGAGAGAGAGAGAGAGAGAGAGAGAGAGAGAGAGAGAGAGAGAGAGAGAGAGAGTTACTTCAACCAACAGTGACGAGCCGCAACACAACCCCACCAGGCATAGGGGGAATTACCAATAGACCCCTGGTTACCTTCAAGAGGGACCTGGACAGATACCTAAAGTCAGTACCCAATCAGCCAGACTGTGGTTCGTACGTTGGACTACGTGCTGTCAGCAGTAACAGCCTGATTAATCAGGCCCTGATCCATCGGGAGGCCTTGTTAAGGACTGAGCTACGGGGGCCTTGACTCCCAGTAAACTCCAGGTAGACTAACACACACTCTAGTCCCCACTGTTAAAATGCACACCGCCACCAGCAGCAACAGCAACATTCTCCTGTACCGGGTGAGTAACTGGAGGCACCGGGAATCATTCTGCGATAATATATCCTCAGACATATCAGTGTTACAGTGGAATGCTTAACTGTAAAACACTGAGAATTACTGGCTATTATTTTTTACTAGAGTCTTCAGTACTAAAGAGGAATTATTGTTCTTTATTGAGAAGTTTTGATGCTAGTGAATCCGCAGATTGTGAGTAACCGCTCCCGTTCCTCGGATCAAACCTGATTCTTTCACTCCCAAGGCGGTACATAACCTCCTACGGGTATAGCCTTTTCACAGTGATATTCAGAATCCATTAATACATTTTGAACTGTTTGACTCATACGGGTTTACACTTTTTAAATTAATAATAATGGTGATAATAATAATGATAATAATAATAACAACAACAATAATAATAAAGTATTTTCTCACTGGTATAAAGTTTAGCCCTTCTTTTTGATTATAATAATAATAATCACTGGTATTAAGAATTGGTGGGTTGTGTAAGCCCGAGCTGAAGTTAGGTCTCACCATATATATATATATATATATATATATATATATATATATATATATATATATATATATATATATATATATATATATATATATATATATATATATATATATATATATATATATATATATATATATATATATCACACCACACATTGCCCTCAGACATGACATCTCCACTGCCTCCAGCCTTCTCCTCGCTGCAACATTCATCACCCATGCTTCACACCCATATAAGAGTGTTGGTAAAACTATACTCTCATACATTCCCCTCTTTGCCTCCAAGGACAAAGTTCTTTGTCTCCACAGACTCCTAAGTGCACCACTCACCCTTTTCCCCTCATCAATTCTATGATTCACCTCATCTTTCATAGACCCATCCGCTGACACGTCCACTCCCAAGTATCTGAATACATTCACCTCCTCCATACTCTCTCCCTCCAATCTGATATCCAATCTTTCATCACCTAATCTTTTTGTTATCCTCATAACCTTACTCTTTCCTGTATTCACTTTTAATTTTCTTCTTTTGCATACCCTACCAAATTCATCCACCAATTTCTGCAACTTCTCTTCAGAATCTCCCAAGAGCACAGTGTCATCAGCAAAGAGCAACTGTGACAACTCCCACTTTATGTGTGATTCTTTATCTTTTAACTCCACGCCTCTTGCCAAGACCCTCGCATTTACTTCTCTTACAACCCCATCTATAAATATATTAAACAACCACGGTGACATCACACATCCTTGTCTAAGGCCTACTTTTACTGGGAAATAATTTCCCTCTTTCCTACATACTCTAACTTGAGCCTCACTATCCTCGTAAAAACTCTTCACTGCTTTCAGTAACCTACTTCCTACACCATACACCTGCAACATCTGCCACATTGCTCCCCTATCCACCCTGTCACACGCCTTTTCCAAATCCATAAATGCCACAAAGACCTCTTTAGCCTTATCTAAATACTGTTCACTTATATGTTTCACTGTAAACACCTGGTCCACACACCCCCTACCTTTCCTAAAGCCTCCTTGTTCATCTGCTATCCTATTCTCCGTCTTACTCTTAATTCTTTCAATAATAACTCTACCATACACTTTACCAGGTATACTCAACAAACTTATCCCCCTATAATTTTTGCACTCTCTTTTGTCCCCTTTGCCTTTATACAAAGGAACTATGCATGCTCTCTGCCAATCCCTAGGTACCTTACCTTCTTCCATACATTTATTAAATAATTGCACCAACCACTCCAAAACTATATCCCCACCTGCTTTTAACATTTCTATCTTTATCCCATCAATCCCGGCTGCCTTACCCCCTTTCATTTTACCTGCTGCCTCACGAACTTCCCCCACACTCACAACTGGCTCTTCCTCACTCCTACAAGATGTTATTCCTCCTTGCCCTATACACGAAATCACAGCTTCCCTATCTTCATCAACATTTAACAATTCCTCAAAATATTCCCTCCATCTTCCCAATACCTCTAACTCTCCATTTAATAACTCTCCTCTCCTATTTTTAACTGACAAATCCATTTGTTCTCTAGGCTTCCTTAACTTGTTAATCTCACTCCAAAACTTTTTCTTATTTTCAACAAAATTTGTTGATAACATCTCACCCACTCTCTCATATATATATATATATATATATATATATATATATATATATATATATACGTCCGAGATCGCTTGAACTGTTGCATAAAAACGGGTATTAAGTCTGAAGTAACACATACAGAGTCTGTTTGGATAGAATTTTCAGAGGGGCATGAAAAACTGATTTTAGGAGTGATATACCGTCCCCCTAACTTAGATAGGGACCAAGGGAAACTACTATGGGAGGAAATTGTTAAGGCCACAAGGCACGATAATGTAGTAATTCTAGGAGACTTTAACTTTAGTCATGTTGATTGGAATTTCTTGACTGGGAATTTAGAATCGTACGACTTCTTAGAAGTATTTCAGGATTGTTTTTTTGAAGCAGTTTGTGACAGAACCTACAAGGGGAAATAACCTGCTTGACTTAGTTATGGCAAACAATGAATCCCTTGTTAATAATTTAGAAATTTCAGAGGAACTGGGTGCTAGCGACCACAAATCAATTACATTTAGCATTGAATGGAAGTACGATAGTAGCGATAACTCAGTAACAGTCCCAGATTTTCGCTTAGCAGATTACGATGGGCTTAAAGAACACTTATCATCTGTTGACTGGGGTAACGAAGAGAGCTATCAATATGACAGTTTTCTGAACACTATACATGCTGCTCAAAGAGCGTTTATCCCATATAAAGAAATTAGATCAAATAGAAATGACCCAAAATGGATGAATAATAGGCTCAAATATCTACTAGGGCATAAGAAAGGAATTTATAGGCGTATCAAAAGAGGTGAGGGTCATCTTATGAATCAGTATATTGACATTAAGAGGGACATTAAAAAGGGGATAAGAAAAGCTAAAAGGGACTATGAAATTAAAGTTGCTAGGGATTCTAAAACTAACCCAAAAAGTTTTTTCCAGGTCTATAGAACAAAAGTTAGAGATAAGATAGGTCCCCTTAAAAATAACTATGGGCACCTTACTGACAATGAGAATGAAATGTGCTTGATTTTAAATAATTATTTTCTCTCAGTTTTTACACAGGAAGACACTAACAATATTCCAGTAATTAATTTTTACAGTGGGCTAGAAGAAGATAAATTATGTAACATCACAGTCACTAGTGAGATGGTTGTGAGGCAGATAGACAGACTGAAGCAAAATAAGTCGCCGGGTCCTGATGAGGTTTTTTCAAGGGTTCTTAAGGAATGCAAAATGGAACTCTGTGAACCATTAACTAATATTTTTAATTTATCTCTTCAAACAGGTGTAGTGTCTGATATGTGGAAGATGGCTAATGTAACTCCTATTTTTAAAACAGGGGACAAGTCGTTACCGTCAAATTACCGCCCAATAAGCCTGACCTCAATTGTAGGCAAATTACTAGAGTCAATTATAGCTGAGATTATAAGAAGCCATCTCGATAAGCATAGCTTGATTAATGATACTCAGCATGGATTCACAAGAGGCCGGTCTTGTCTAACTAATTTATTAACTTTCTTCAGTAAAGCTTTTGAGGCTGTTGACCACAATAAAGAATTTGATATTATTTACTTAGATTTTAGTAAGGCTTTTGATAGAGTTCCGCACCATAGACTGTTAAAGAAAGTGGCAGCCCATGGCATTGGGGGAAAAGTGCTCTCGTGGATCGAGTCATGGCTCACTGACAGGAAGCAGAGAGTGTCCATAAATGGGGTTAAATCCGAGTGGGGATCTGTAACAAGTGGCGTTCCACAGGGATCAGTCTTGGGCCCGTTGTTGTTTATAATATATATCAATGATCTTGATGAGGGAATTACTAGTGATATGAGCAAATTCGCCGATGACACAAAGATAGGTAGGATAATTGATTCAAACGTAGATGTTAGGGAACTTCAGGAGGATTTAAACAAACTCTATTCTTGGTCAGAAAAGTGGCAGATGCAGTTCAAT
>NC_091297.1:30959076-30964076 GCF_038502225.1 Cherax quadricarinatus | reverse complement strand
CAAGAAATGACCGTGAAGTATGTGAAGAACTCAACAAGAGATTCAAAGAAGTGTTCACAGAGGAGACAGAAGGGACTCCAGAAAGACGGAGAGGTGGGGCACACCACCAAGTGCTGGACACAGTGCACACAACCGAGGAAGAAGTGAAGAGGCTTCTGAGTGAGCTAGATACCTCAAAGGCAATGGGGCCAGATAACATCTCCCCATGGGTATTGAGAGAGGGAGCAGAGGCGCTATGTGTACCCCTAACAACAATATTCAATACATCTATCGAAACAGGGAGATTGCCTGAGGCATGGAAGACAGCAAATGTAGTCCCAATCTTTAAAAAAGGAGACAGACATGAAGCATTAAACTACAGACCAGTGTCACTGACATGTATAGTATGCAAAATCATGGAGAAGATTATCAGGAGAAGAGTGGTGGAACACCTAGAAAGGAACGATCTCATCAACAGCAGCCAACATGGCTTCAGGGACGGGAAATTCTGTGTCACAAACCTACTGGAGTTCTATGACATGGTGACAGCAGTAAGACAAGAGAGAGAGGGGTGGGTGGATTGCATTTTCTTGGACTGCAAGAAGGCGTTTGACACAGTTCCACACAAGAGATTGGTGCAAAAACTGGAGGACCAAGCAGGGATAACAGGGAAGGCACTACAATGGATCAGGGAATACTTGTCAGGAAGACAGCAGCGAGTCATGGTACGTGGCGAGGTGTCAGAGTGGGCACCTGTGACCAGCGGGGTCCCGCAGGGGTCAGTCCTAGGACCAGTGCTGTTTCTGGTATTTGTGAACGACATGACGGAAGGAATAGACTCCGAGGTGTCCCTGTTTGCAGATGACGTGAAGTTGATGAGAAGAATTCACTCGATCGAAGACCAGGCAGAACTACAAAGGGATCTGGACAGGCTGCAGACCTGGTCCAGCAATTGGCTCCTGGACTTCAATCCCACCAAGTGCAAAGTCATGAAGATTGGGGAAGGGCAAAGAAGGCCGCAGACGGAGTACAGTCTAGGGGGTCAGAGACTACAAACCTCACTCAAGGAAAAAGATCTTGAGGTGAGTATAACACCAGGCACATCTCCTGAAGCGCACATCAACCAAATAACTGCTGCAGCATATGGGCGCCTAGCAAACCTCAGAACAGCATTCCGACATCTTAATAAGGAATCATTCAGGACCCTGTACACCGTGTACGTTAGGCCCATATTGGAGTATGCGTCACCAGTTTGGAACCCACACCTAGCCAAGCACGTGAAGAAACTAGAGAAAGTGCAAAGGTTTGCAACAAGACTAGTCCCAGAGCTAAGAGGTATGTCCTACGAGGAGAGGTTAAGGGAAATCAACCTGACGACACTGGAGGACAGGAGAGATAGGGGGGACATGATAACGACATACAAAATACTGAGAGGAATTGACAAGGTGGACAAAGACAGGATGTTCCAGAGATTGGACACAGTAACAAGGGGACACAGTTGGAAGCTGAAGACACAGATGAATCATAGGGATGTTAGGAAGTATTTCTTCAGCCACAGAGTAGTCAGTAAGTGGAATAGTTTGGGAAGCGATGTAGTGGAGGCAGGATCCATACATAGCTTTAAGCAGAGGTATGATAAAGCTCACGGCTCAGGGAGAGTGACCTAGTAGCGATCAGTGAAGAGGCGGGGCCAGGAGCTCGGACTCGACCCCCGCAACCTCAACTAGGTGAGTACAACTAGGTGAGGTGAGTACACACACACACACACACACACACATGTCGAGGAAATAAAACATTTTATAACTGGAAAACAAATCCGAAGAAAACATTAATAATCTCATAACAGCAACGTAACACATTGTTTGGGTCTTGGAACATAGATGAGCCTGGAAACCATGGATTACCAAGCTTGGGGATGTGGGTAGAGCAATGATGAGAGCGTGAGAGACGTGAGTGTGTTTGTGTGTTGGCAGGGTCGTGGCATAACCTGCCTGGGAGTGTGTGCTGGTAGGGTCGTGGCATAACCTGCCTGGGAGTGTGTGCTGGTAGGGTCGTGGCATAACCTGCCTGGGAGTGTGTGCTGGTAGGGTCGTGGCATAACCTGCCTGGGAGTGTGTACTGGTAGGGTCCTGGCATGACCTGCCTGGGAGTGTGTGCTGGTAGGGTCGTGGCATGACCTGCCTGCGAGTGTGTGCTGATAGGGTCGTGGCATGACCTGCCTGGGAGTGTGTGCTGATAGGGTCGTGGCATGACCTGCCTGGGAGTGTGTGCTGATAGGGTCGTGGCATGACCTGCCTGGGAGTGTGTGCTGATAGGGTCGTGGCATGACCTGCCTGGGAGTGTGTGCTGGTAGGGTCGTGGCATAACCTGCCTGGGAGTGTGTGCTGGTAGGGTCGTGGCATAACCTGCCTGGGAGTGTGTGCTGGTAGGGTCGTGGCATAACCTGCCTGGGAGTGTGTGCTGGTAGGGTCGTGGCATAACCTGCCTGGGAGTGTGTGCTGGTAGGGTCGTGGCATAACCTGCCTGGGAGTGTGTGCTGGTAGGGTCGTGGCATAACCTGCCTGGGAGTGTGTGCTGGTAGGGTCGTGGCATAACCTGCCTGGGAGTGTGTGCTGGTTGGGTCGTGGTGTGACCTACCTGGGAGTCTATGTTGGCAGGATCGTTGTGTGACCTACCTGGGAGCGAGAGAGGCGTGAGTGTGTGTGTTTGTGTGTGTGTGTGTGTGTGTGTGTGTGTGTGTGTGTGTGTGTGTGTGTGTGTGTGTGTGTGTGTGTGTGTGTGTGTGTGTGTGTGTGTTGGCAGGGTCGTGGCATGACCTACATTAACATCAAAACAGAAGCAGAAACACTGGAGTGACCGGGATGTGACATGTGGGTTAACACACGAGATGAAGGATGATTTACACCCCCTCAGCTACTGTCTGACACCATCCTGACAACACGTACAATACAACAAACTCACGTTAATATATTTACATTAACATGTATCTACTGGCAACCTTAACACAAGAAGAATGCCTTTAATTGTTGTCAGGATTATAAATAATGGTATGTACAAAAAACCCAACACACAAAAATGTTCATATTTTCTCAGTATCAACACATATTGACATAGCAGCAGAATAACAATGATACATTACAACAAGTCTTCCAAGAATAAATGAGCCCACCGTCAGTAGGCTATACAAACAAACCTTGCCAGATCTGGCATATCTGTCTCGTTAATTTTATTTTTATTCTTCTCGTCGTCCATTACATGTTTCATATTAAGTATCATAATGAGAACAGGCATTGACAAATAGTCGACGGAGTTCATGACTTGCTGAATGAAGGCAGAACATCTTCGATGGCAAAAATGATGATGCTTCGTGTGTCGAGAGGCGGCTAATGCACCCACCAGCAGTATTACGTAACCTAAGATGGCTGATGAACTTACCAACATCGCTACGTAGCTTGAGCTGGTTTGTCTGTAACACTCACTAGCAGTCCCTAAGGTGCTGGTTGGACACGAGTGTTCGCTAAACTTTCCCAATACTATCCCTTCTTTGTTTTCACACTGATGGGAACTCTCTAAAGCGACTTACATCATGGTCCACCAATGGACCACAGTCTTAAGAGCGAAAAGCTTTGAGTGTTCTGTGCATGATATACTGTTTCATGGTTGTTGGTGCAGCATGTTTCAGCTGTGTTCAACTGACAGTTACAGTGTCACCATTGTCAGGACCCACAGAACGATGCCAGCCAGCTACTGAGGGCTGCAGAGGCGTCATGTTGTAGAATACAACTGCAATTCCAGAGGAAGCCACTATGGCCCAGCAACTGGCCACTGGTGGCCCAACAACTGGTCACTGGTGGCCAAGGATACCCACGGACACACAATGGACAACGACAGTAGCTCTAGAGTAGGCCACTGACCCATCATTAGCCAAATCTGCCCGCGGAAGAGTATCTAATATATCCACATGTATCACACTGAAATACGTTAGTAACCGTTTCGATGTTAACGAACCCATTTACGTCATTTTATTTTAGCCAAAACCTCCGCATTTATTTTCATTCATTAAAAACCAGAGCTTCTCGATATAGATTAGTTTAAAATAACTATGTCTGGGAAGGTCTCGTTGAGAATGAACACGTCTCTTTAAAGTGCATTGTGCTATGGGATTTAGCCTCCCGTTTCACAGGACTATACCATAACTCCTCGTTCATCTTGCACCTCACACAAACACTTAAAAAGCACGTTGTTAGGACTTATGTCATTTGTTCAGCACTCTCACAATACGAATAGCAAGTCTTGTGCTTACATGTGCCCTACTTACAGTATTAACAAGTCATGGGTACTAATTGATGACAAGGGATATGCAATGAGGTTTGGGTCTGTTGTTTCAGCAAGTTAAACATTGCCTCCTGAGAGACGATTTTTTTTTTAGAAGTGGCTACGGGAATAGCGTCCGAGTTTTATGCGCAGTTTGCTTATAAGAACAGAGTGACACAGTGATGTAGAGAGCTTGGTTGAGAGCGCCATAGCGTGGAGCTGAGTGCTGGTGCACTCTGTAGATGCACAATTATACTATCGCATTTACAAATCCGTGAATGGCTGGTCGTGTGAGTTATGTCTGGGGCATGGTGAGTCCCAGAGCCTCTGCGTGCTTTCGGGCCTTGAGTCTTAGTTCAGCTATGGAGGAGTTCTTGGAGGAGACTCTCTCAGCTGCGGCGAGAGCTGAGAGCGCCAGCGGGTAGGTGGGGTGAGGGTAGTAGAGCAGAGGCGGGGACGTCAGGGGGTTACTGCTGCTGCTGCTACTGCTGGTGCTGCTACCCCCGCTGGTACTGTTGCTGCTACTGCTAGACACTCCCGTCATACCTGCACTCAGGGACACGGCTGCTGCAGCATACTATAGAAAAAATGAGTAGTCTTAGTTACACAGCTTTACAAATGATCACACGTCTCTAATTACTAATAAATATAGACAGAAACTCAAAAGATTGATTGATCTGTATATTTCGATCCCTTTCTGTCTCCAT
>NC_091297.1:30869076-30954076 GCF_038502225.1 Cherax quadricarinatus | reverse complement strand
TTGTCTCAGGGTGAATCAGCGTCGTTGGCACTTCAGCTGGCAAAAATCAATCTTGAGCAAACTAGGGAACAGAGAGCATTCGCAAGGGAAGAATTTGATAGGGAAAGAGAAAGGAGGCAGTTTTCGCATTCTGTAAACGATTTCAGTTTACAAAAAGCAGTACAGCTTGTTCCCCGCTTCAATGAGGCCGAACCAGAGCAATTTTTCGAAAGCTTCGAAAATCAGGCTCGAGCCTTGAGGTGGCCGGAACAGCACTGGGCAGCGTTGGTTCATACAGCATTATTGGGTAAGGCACAGGAATTTACGTCGGTATTAACTGACGCTGAATTCTCTGATTATCAAGTAGTGAAGACCACAGTGTTGGGAGCATATACATGTATCCCAGCTAAATATCGTAAGACCTTCAAATTGAACAGGCGGCAGCTTGGTCAATCCCTGGTGGACTTTGTGAGACAGCAAACCAAAGCTTTTACCAGCTGGTATAAAGCGAGTGGTGTCTCTAACTTTGAGGAGCTGGTGCAGCTTATTCTGATTGATAACCTGCTGGAGTCTGTGGGACCAGAGGTTCGTGTCTTTCTGCAGGATCGTGACTTAACCACTGCATTGGAGGCGGCCAGGTTGGCTGATACCTTCGAAACGAACCGCTCCTTGTCCGAGCGGTCCCGTCTCTCTTTTCAACAGTCTGGCGTGAGCAGAGATCGACAACATTGGAGAATGAAGTGCCAGCCGGAGGGAGAGCGTCTACGACATCCAACCAAGTCACCTGGTGAGCCACGCTTCTCAACATATGGTCCCCCTGCGGAGAGGCAAACTACTTATGGAGCATCTCGACAACAATATCCAGAGAGGCACCAGCCAGAACGACACCACTTGCAACGTCATCAGGGAGTAAAGGGCAAGCCTGTCGTCTGCTTCAGGTGTAATAAAGTAGGTCATATCAGTTCCAACTGCCCCCAAAAACCTCAACCCATCGGGAAAATCTCTAATATCCCTAGTAACATGTCCCCTAGAGAAGTAGAAAAAGGTATGGCCCCTTATTATTGCGAAAGTCTTATTTCCCTTCAGGAAAACTCAGAACCAACTAAAGTAAATACCTTTAGAGATACTGGAGCATATTGCTCACTTGTCAGAGAAGGAATATTACCCCTTTCAGAGAATACTTCCTTGAATTCCTCAGTTTTATTGGAAGCTTACGGAGGAGCTATATATTCAGTTCCTTTGCATAAAATTTATGTACAGTGCAAATATTACACTGGGTACTTGACTGTAGGTATCTCAAAAGGATTTCCCATGAAAAATGCCATGTTATTACTGGGTAATAACATTACTACTGTTACTTCGTGTCCTGAACCTATAATGATTAATGCTTCTCCAGTGTTGGCCATAACTCGGGCAACATCCCAAGGGTTGTCTGGGGAGAATGTTGACCTATCCTTGGACGACTCCGATCTCGGAATAGCCACGTTGTTTTATGAGACACACCGGCCGGAGTCTCGTAAATCAAGTGAACAGACCCCGATCAAGCCTTCCTATTCCCAGGTTGCAGGATTGCCAGATGTCTCTGTTTCCATGCCCGAGGGACTGTCCTTCCGGGAGGAACAACGTAAGGACCCTTCGTTAAAATTCACTTTTGAGGCAGCCATGGGTAAATCCTCTTTGGGTCATCCAGTCAAGTATGAAGTTAAAAATGATTATTTGGTATGCACTGAGACTGGTAAGGAGATAGAGGGCCGGCAATTATACGACAGGTTAGTGGTTCCAACCAAGTATAGACCTCAGATATTAAATATAGCTCATAATACGTCATCAGGAGGTCACTTAGGAATTACAAAAACCTTGTATAGAATCACAAAAGAATTTTATTGGCCAACATTAAAGAAAGATGTGAAGAATCATATTAGGTGTTGCCGAGAATGTCAGCAAGTTGGAAAACCTGGACATTCTATTAAACCTGCACCTCTCCAACCCATACCTGCTGATGGAGAACCTTTTGCAGATTTAATTATAGATTGTGTAGGTCCACTACCTAAGTCAAAGTCTGGAAATCAGTATTTATTTACAATTATGGATAAAGTAACCAGATATCCTGAAGCGATCCCAATGCGTAGTATCAATACTAAAGCTATTCTCAAAGCTTTAACAAAATTCATTTCTTGTTTTGGCATTCCTAAAACTATACAAAGTGATCAAGGTACTAACTTCACTGCCAAAGCATTTAGGGAAGTATTAACTAGGTTAGGGATAATTCACAACTTATCCACTGCCTATCACCCTCAGTCCCAAGGCGCCTTGGAAAGATTCCACCAAACATTAAAAACAATGATGAGAAGTTTTTGCATGCACTTTCCGACAGATTGGGATGAATCTCTACCGTTGTTGCTATTCTCAGTACGAGAGACGGTGCAAGAGTCTACAGGGTATAGTCCGTTTGAGCTGATCTTTGGGCACAATGTACGAGGTCCTCTTCGGGTGCTCAAAGAAGGATGGATGGGAGAAGACGTAAGCTCAGCACTCTACAACCCGTCTTCAAGGTTGCAGGTGGCACGTGAGTTAGCCACGGCTAACCTAAAGATAGCTCAAAGTAAGATGAAACAGAGGTATGACAAAAGTGCACAATTCCGCTCCTTCCATCCAGGAGACAAGGTGTTGGTGCAGGAACCTATACCTGGCCACACCTTGAAAGCTAGATTTACGGGACCTATGCAGATAGTAAGTAGATTATCTGATTTAAATTATGTGGTAGCTCCCATTGATAAGACCTCAAAAACAAAAACTTACCACATAAATCAAATCAAGGCCTTTCATACACCAGATAAAGTCCCAGTAATGACTCTGTCCTCTACCTCTGAGGACGACTCTGACTCTTTGCACTCTATCTCTGAAATTAATACTAAACTTTCAAATTCTGTCCTCCTCAAGGATCCTAGCCCGTTAATGGATGGATTATCTGAAATACAAGCAACCAATTTAACTGAGCTTCTACAGTCATATCCTAATATTTTTTCGGATGTGCCGAAAAAATGTACGTTAGGTTACCATGATGTAGATGTGGGAAAATCTAAACCAATTAAACTCTCCCCCTACAGAGCTAATCCTGAAAAGCAAAGGCTACTTCAGCAGGAAGTAGACTTCTTGTTAGAACATGGTTTAGTGGAGGAGTCATCTAGTCCATGGGCTTCACCGTGCATCCTAGTAAAGAAGGCTGATGGAGGGTTTCGTATGTGCACAGACTACCGTAAAGTGAACGAGGTCACAATTACAGATGCTTACCCTCTTCCTCGTCTGGATGACGTAATTGACTTTGTGGGTAAGGCTACTTTTGTGTCCAAATTAGATCTCCTTAAAGGTTACTATCAGGTACCTTTGACAGATAAGGCGAAGGAAATCTCTGCCTTCGTAATTCCAGGAGGTCATTATCAGTATACAGTTACCCCCTTCGGAATGAAAAATTCCCCCTCTTCATTCCAGAAACTCATCCATCAGGCTATTAAAGGACTTGAAGGCACGGCAGCATACCTAGATGATATTGTTGTGGTGTCTGATACTTGGGATCAACACCTACTTAGACTTAAAGCTCTGTTTGAGACCTTTAAGAATTCCCAATTAACAGTTAATTTATCTAAATCTTCCTTTGGCCAGGCCACTATCACTTTTCTAGGCCATGAAGTAGGTAGTGGTAATGTTGCACCTAAACTTGCTAAAGTTCTTTCGATTAAAGATTATCCAGTTCCTCATGATAGGAAATCTCTTCAACGTTTCCTAGGCATGATAGGATTTTACAGAAGATTCTGTAAGAATTTCTCAGATATTGTAGCCCCTCTTACCTCTCTTACCAGTCATAAAGTTCCCTTTAATTGGACGTCAGATTGTAACACTGCTTTTAATAAAGCAAAAAGATTATTGTGCTCTGCACCCATTCTCCTGTCTCCAGACTTCTCCAAACCTTTTTCATTACAGGTTGATGCTTGTGAGTCTGGGGTTGGGGCGGTACTATTACAAATCGGGAACAAGGAGTTGCAGCCTGTAGCATACTTTTCAGCTAAGTTCCAGCCACATCAGAGAGCTTACTCTACCATTGAAAAAGAAGCCCTCGCGCTGGTAATGGCTTTGGAGCATTTCGATGTTTATGTGGGCCAGACATCGCAGGTGGTCACAGTCTACAGTGATCACAACCCGTTAGTCTATCTCCAAGCCATGAAGAATCACAACACAAGGCTTATGCGTTGGACGCTCAGGCTGCAGCCCTATAACTTCAAAATTCGTTACATTGCCGGCAAAGAAAATGTGTTGGCAGACTCTTTGTCAAGAGTCTAGTTTAATATTTTATTTAGGTTAGGATGTATTTGTGGTAACCCCCCTTTCAAGCTCTTTTTTTTATCCCCTGATGTGGGGGTTTTTTTTAGTGAGGGGATACGGGCTACCGTCCGCTTGTATCTTGGACCTATGTTGGCTTATCTGACTGCTGTCTCACTCTGAGTTTAGGGTTTGGCTTTCAGGCACTAGGAAAGCTGAGCTCTATCTAAGAGTTGGATGGTGGAGAGGATAGGCGGTCCCATTATTTTGTGCCATGGCGGCACGGTTACCACTGGGAGGTGGCAGCCTAATCCTGAGCCTTCTCGGGGGTGGGGGTGTGGCATGCAAAGAGTACGTAACCTTTATTCGGCGCATGGACACACCCTCATTTACAGGCTATCTCCCCCAACCAGCGAACCAGGTTGCTAAGAGTTGATGATGGGGCCCCATCGTTCAACTAGTGACCAGGTTCTAGCCAATAAGAAGGTGGGATTGACAATCGCAGAGGTTATGTGGATACCGCTCTCCTGTCTGCCCTTGTCATTCCCACTCTAGAGCTGGTTGAAGCACGGTCTGCTATCTTGTGGCTTCTATTTCTGCCTTGCTTACCGTGGAGTGCACTATATTTATCACTGTACATAGTGTACATATTGCTGTTATAATTGGTGAAGGATAATATAAGTCTAAACTTTTTCTACTGTGTTTATTTGCTCCCATTACACCTGGGATAACAGGCCATTTGAAATCCTAGGTTGTAATAACCACCAACACCACCACTACAACCACCACTGTCACTACCACCACTACCACTACCATCACCACTACCACTACCACTACCACAACCACCACCACTACCACTACCATAACCACTACCACTACCACCACACCCACCACTACCACCACCACTGTCACTACCACCACTACCACTACCACCACTACCACTACCATCACCACTACTACTACCACCACTACCAATACCACTACCACCACTACCACTACCACCACCACTACCACCACCACCACTACCACTACAATCACTACTACCACCACTACTACCACTACCACCACTACTACCACTACCACCACTACTACCACTATCACCACTACTACCATCACCACTACCATCACCACTACCATTACCACCACCACTACTACCACTACCACCACTACTACCACTACCACCACTACTACCACTACCACTACTACCACCACCACCATTACCACCACCACCATCACCACTACCACTACCATCACCACTACCACTACCGCCACTACTACCACTACCACCACTACTACCACTACCACCACTACCACTACCACCACCACTATCACTACCATCACCACTACCACTACCATCACCACTAACACTGGCACCACTACTACCACTACCACGACTACTACCACTACCACCACTATCACCACCCCCACTACCACTACCACCACTACTACCACTACCACCACTACTACCACTACCACCACCACAACCATCACCACCACTATCACTACCATCACCACTACCACTACCACCACTACTACCACTACCACCACTACTACCACTACCACCACTACTACCACTATCACCACTACTACCATCACCACTACCATCACCACTACCATTACCACCACCACTACTACCACTACCACCACTACTACCACTACCACTACTACCACCACCACCATTACCACCACCACCACCACCACCACTACCACTACCATCACCACTACCACTGCCACCACTACTACCACTACCACCACTACTACCACTACCACGACTACTACCACTACCACCACTACCACCACCACCACCACTACCACTACCACCACTACTACCACTACCACCACTACTACCACTACCACCACTACTACCACTACCACCACTGCCACTACCACCACCACTACCATCACCACCACTACCACTACCATCACCACTACCACTACCACCACTACTACCACTACCACCACTACTACCATCACCACTACCATCACCACTACCATTACCACCACCACCACCACTACTACCACTACCACTACCACTACCATCACCACTACCACTACCATTACCACCACCACTACTACCACTACCACCACTACTACCACTATCACCACTACTACCATCACCACTACCATCACCACTACCATTACCACCACCACTACTACCACTACAACCACTACCACTACTACCACCACCACTACCACCACCACTGTCACTACCACCACTGCCACTACCATCACCACTACCACTACCACCACTACTACCACTACCACCACTACTACCACTATCACCACTACTACCACCACCCCTACCACCACCACTACCACTACTACCACTACCACCACTACTACCACTACCACTACTACCACCACCCCTACCACCACCACTACCACCACCACCACCACTGTCACTACCACCACTACCACTACCATCACCACTACCACTACCACCACTACTACCACTACCACCACCACTACCACCACCACCACTACCACTACCATAACCACTACCACTACCACCACTACTACCACTACCACCACTACTATCACTACCACCATTACTACCACTATCACCACTACTACCATCACCACTACCATTACCACCACCACTACTACCACCACTACCACTACAACCACTGCCACTACCACCTCCACCACCACTACCATCACAACCACTACCACTACCACCACCACTACCATCACCACCACCACTACTATCACCACCACCACCCACTACTACCACCACTACTTCTACCACCACTACCACTACCACCACTACCATCACCACCACCACTACTACCACCACCACCACCCACTACTACCACCACTACTTCTACCACAACTACCACTACCACCACTACCATCACCACGACCACCACTACCACCACCACCACCACTTGTATCACAATCACCATCACCACCACCACTTGCACTACCACAATCACCACAACTAGCACCACCACCACTTGTGTCTTCGATTCAATCAGGTAACATTTCATGTATTTTATATATGAGTAAACTTTATAAACTTAATGTATCTACTGTAATTTTCCCTCTTGGTTATATATCTGTGCTTTAGATTTTTCATTTCTCTTTCCATAAAAATGGAATAAACTGGGTTCGAGACTTTGAGGCGTTTCATTACCCTTCACAAGGCCAGATTAAGTAGGAACTGACAAGACTCTTTGCAATATCTGCATGGACTCGGTGATGCAAAGTCTCCATACAAAGGTTATTAAATATCGGCAGTCTTTTACACTTCTGTCAACAATATACCAGAAAAGGTGAACATATACTGGAAGTGAGCAGAACCGAGGGACGAATGCAGGACACATTCAGGATTGCCCAAGTCCTCATTGACACAGCTTTTATAGATGTTATTTGCAGCCTGGATCAGACTCAGTCCAGAGCTCCCAGCTGATTTGTTGACGTAGCCAGCAAGAACACCACTGACTTCTCTCTCTCATCCTCTTTTCCAGCCATAACATTACAACCTCCTTGTATGTGACCGCCGTGTTGAATACCAACTCAAACAGAGGGTCTACGTGCACATCAAAATTCCATGGAGGATCCTCCAATGTTTGTGAAGCCAATGGAGGTTCCATTGGAACCTCAGTAGGCCTCACAACCTCCAGGTTTTAAAAATATTCAGCAGGCATTTTCCCCCATAACACTGGATGGGAGACTTTCGTGTAGAAGTAGATCCTTGTTTGGAGCACTGTGGGTCCTGGAGTGAGACGACACCTCTGTGTGGATCGTTGAACTGGGCTGGTGACTTTGGTGTAGACACTTGGTGGGGTTAAAAAAAAAAAAGGTAGGGGGGGGGGCATATCTTCCATGTGTGTGTGTGTGTGTCCTGGTCGGGAGAGGCGGGTGGGAGGGATGAATACTTTTCTTTCAGTTTGCTGACGTGAGGCTACACGACCTTGTTATAGTGCTGGTGGACCTGGCTGGCGCAAACTACCTCCTCATCAGCGCCTCTGCTCTTCCCGCTATCAGACTTAATCGCTTAATTCCGGCGAAAACTTTCCAAAAAGGCGAATCCTCGGGCGAGTCATTCTTCCTCCCTGTGCGAGTCATTCTCCCTTTCCCTCTTCCCCCCCGGACGAATCATTCTGCCTGCTAGACTAGTCATTTTACCTCCTGAACGAGTCATTCTGCCTGCTGGACAAGTCATTCTGCCTGCTGGACGAGTCATTATGCCTGCTGGACGAGTCATTCTGCCTCTCGGATGAGTAATTCTATTTCCTGGACAAGTCATTCTATCTGAACGAGTCATTCTACCACCTGGACGAATCATTCTACCTCCTGGACGAGTCATTATACCTACTGGACGAGTTATTCTGCCTCCTGGATGAGTCATTGTGCTTCCTGGACGAGTCATTCTTACTTCTAGATGAGCCATTCTACTTCCTGGATGAGTCATTTTATGTCCTGGACGAGTCATCATACCTGCTTGACTAGTCATTCTGCCTCATGGATGAATCATTCTGCTTCTTAGACGAGTCATACTGCTTCCTGAACGAGCCATTCTGCCTCCTGGATGAATCTTTCTACCTTCTGGAAGAGCCATTCGACCTCCTAGATGAGTCATTCTACCTCCCAGAGGAGCCATTTTACCTCCTGGACGAGTCATTCCACCTCCCAGAGGAGTCATTCTGCCTCCTGGACGAATCACTCTACCTACTGGACGATACATTCTCCCTCCTAGCCTAGTCATTCTTCCTGCTAGACGAGTCATTCTGCTTCCTGGAAGTGGCATTCTACCTCCTGAATGAGTAATTCCACCTGCTGGACGAGTCATTCTTCCGCCCAGAGTAGTCATTCTGCCTCCCGTACGAGTAATTCTACTTTCTGGACAAGTCATTCTATCTGAACGAGTCATTCTACCTCCTGGACGAGTCATTATACCTGATTGACGAGTCATTCTACCTCCTGAACGAGTTATTCTACCTCCTGGACGAGTCATTCTACCTCCTGAGCGAGTCAGTCTACCTCCTGGACGAGTCATTCTACCTCCTGGACAAGTCATTCTACCTCCTGGACGAGTCATTCTCCCCCTCCCCCCGGCCGAGTCATTCTCACCCCTGGACGATCACAAGCATTACGAAGGGGGAATGAAAAAAAAATATCCTAGAGGAGGTATTAATTTTCGCGTCCGCCAGGCCTGACAGCCTCATCCGCGCGGGCCTTAACGCGAATAATTTTGATAATTTTGATAATTTTGCGCTTCCCGGCGCCATAAACTCTGGCGGAAAGTTTGGTAATTAGCTCAGTTGCCTGAATATGATTAGCCAGGATTTTGCAGACTTGCTCTGCTGTGTACACTCAGGTAATGCCATTGTCTCGGCGGGGGGCCTCTGCTAATTGCATTTCTACTTTATCAGATTACCAGATTTTCAGATTCCCGGATTTACATAATTTTGAATCCTTGACTGTTGGCGGGAAAATGAATGAAAGACAGTTTGTGTGACGGTGAGTGAGAGGTACAGTGTGTGACGGTGAGTGAGAGGTACAGTGTGTGACGGTGAGTGAGAGGTACAGTGTGTGACGGTGAGTGGGAGGTACAGTGTGTGACGGTGAGTGGGAGGTACAGTGTGTGACGGTGAGTGGGAGGTACAGTGTGTGACGGTGAGTGAGAGGTATAGTGTGTGACGGTGAGTGGGAGGTACAGTGTGTGACGGTGAGTGAGAGGTACAGTGTGTGACGGTGAGTGAGAGGTACAGTGTGTGACGGTGAGTGGGAGGTACAGTGTGTGTGACGGTGAGTGAGAGGTACAGTGTGTGACGGTGAGAGGTACAGTGTGTGACGGTGAGAGGTACAGTGTGTGACGGTGAGTGAGAGGTACAGTATGTGACGGTGAGTGAGAGGTACAGTGTGTGACGGTGAGTGAGAGGTACAGTGTGACGGTGAGTGGGAGGTACAGTGTGTGACGGTGAGTGGGAGGTACAGTGTGTGACGGTGAGTGAAAGGTACAGTGTGACGGTGAGTGGGAGGTACCGTGTGTGACGGTGAGTGAGAGGTACAGTGTGTGACGGTGAGTGAGAGGTACAGTGTGTGAAGGAGAGAGGTACAGTGTGTGAAGGAGAGAGGTACAGTGTGTGAAGGAGAGATGTACAGTGTGTGAAGGAGAGAGGTACAGTGTGTGAAGGAGAGAGGTACAGTGTGTGAAGGAGAGAGGTACAGTGTGTGACGGTGAGTGGGAGGTACAGTGTGTGACGGTGAGTGAGAGGTACAGTGTGTGACGGTGAGTGAGAGGTACAGTGTATGACGGTGAGTGGGAGGTACAGTGTGTGACGGTGAGTGAGAGGTACAGTGTGTGACGGTGAGTGAGAGGTACAGTGTGTGACGGTGAGTGGGAGGTACAGTGTGTGACGGTGAGCGGGAGGTACAATGTGTGACGGTGAGTGAGAGGTACAGTGTGTGACGGTGAGTGAGAGGCACAGTGTGTGACGGTGAGTGAGAGGTACAGTGTGTGACGGTGAGTGAGAGGCACAGTGTGTGACGGTGAGTGGGAGGTACAGTGTGTGACGGTGAGTGAGAAGTACAGTGTGTGACGGTGAGTGGGAGGTACAGTGTGTGACGGTGAGTGAGAGGTACAGTGTGTGACGGTGAGTGAGAGGTACAATGTGTGACGGTGAGTGAGAGGTACAGTGTGTGACGGTGAGTGAGAGGTACAGTGTGTGACGGTGAGTGAGAGGTACAATGTGTGACGGTGAGTGAGAGGTGCAGTGTTTGTGTGTGCCAAAGAAATACTTCCTAACATCCCTGTGATTCACCTGTACATTCAACTTCCAGCTATACCCTCGTCTTCCTGTGTCCCATCTCTTGAACACACTCAACCTGTCCACTCTCTCAAGTCGTCTCAATATTTTGAACGTTATCCTATCGCCGCTAGTCCTTCTTTCCTCTAAGGTCATCAGGTTTAGTTCCCTTAACATCTTCTCAAAGCTTATATACCCCTTAGCTCTGGGACTAGTCTCGTTGCAAACCTCTGTACTTTCTCCAGCCTCATGACATGTTTGATCAGGTATGAGTTCCATTGTGGTACTCCATTATGTGTCTGACATATACAGTATATAGTGTCGCTAATAACTCCTTGCTGAGGTTCCTGCAAGCTGTCTTCCTTTTTTGATACGCTAGAATTTGCTTGAGAGTGTCATCCACTGAGGACACTGCAAATCTCCAAGCAGATATGAACCAAGATTTCCGATGGGCCACATAAAACAATTTGAAGTTCAATGACGACAAACTTGAGTTACTTTGCTAAGGAAAGCTTGAGGAAATAAAAGCTAGACAGGAGTATAAAACAAATTCTAACCACACAATATAAAAGAAAACTAATATGAAGAACCTGGGGGTGATAATGTTAGAGGATCACACTTTCAAAGATCACAGCAGTGTCACTATCACATCTGCTAGAAAAAATAATGGATGGATAATATGAACCTTCAAAACAAGAGATGCCAAGCTAATGATGATCCTCTGTTAGTCACTTGTTCTGTCTAGGCTGGAATACTACAGGCGAAATTGCAGATCTGGAGAATATACAGAGAACCTTCACTGCACGTCTAAGTACAGACAGCACTTCAGTTACACGGACCGTTTTAAGTGTCTTGGTTCCCTGACACTTATTGTGTTATCTCTTAGTATACTCACGACATCTCAGCTTTTCACTGGGAGGATGTGCACCGCCTGCCGTGTCTTGATTTCGTAGGGACTAGTCCTTCTAGGATTTTCCAGATGTAAATTATGATGCACCTTTCTTGCCTGCATTCCAGGGAGTCTTGATCTGTACTCCCTGGAATGCAGGTAAGAAAGATGCATCATAATTTACATCTGGAAAATCCTAGAAGGACTTGTCCCTACGAAATCAAGACACGGCAGGCGGTGCACATCCTCCCAGTGAAAAGCAGAGATGTCGTGAGTATACTAAGAGATAACACAACAAGTGTCAGGGGTCCAAGACTTTTCAATTGCCTCCCAGTTTACATAAGGGAAATTACCAACAGATCTCTGGCTCTCTTCAGGAGGGAATTGGACAGATACCTACAGTCAGTATCAGCCCAGCCGGGCTGTGGTTCATTCCTGAATTGCGTGCAGCCGGCAGAAACAGCCTAGCTGATAAAGCCTTGATCCACTACGAGGCTTGGTCGTGGATTGAGTCGAGGGGCTGTTGACCCCCTGGGACACCCACCCTCCAGGTTGATTCCTTGTAGGCTGATTTTAGACATGCCAGACATACATTGCTGCAGCAGTTATTTGGCTGATGTGCGCCTCAGACGACATCCTCGGAACAATACATATCACGAGGTCCTTTCCCTTGAGTGAGGTTTGCAGCCTGTACTCCATCTCCGGTCTTTTTTGTGATGGTTGGCAAGATGAACAATGTGTACGTTACGGTGTGAAAGAACAATGTATGTGTCGCTAAGAGGAACGATGTTCATGTGACAATGGGCAAGAGGAGTAGTGAGTATATTACGTTGTTTAAGTTCAACAATGAGTGTGTGACGGAGTGGAAGAGGAACAATGATTGTGTGACGGAGTGGAAGAGGAACAATGAGTGTGTGACGGAGTGGAAGAGGAACAATGAGTGTGTGACGGAGTGGAAGAGGAACAATGATTGTGTGACGGAGTGGAAGAGGAACAATGAGTGTGTGACGGAGTGGAAGAGGAACAATGATTGTGTGACGGAGTGGAAGAGGAACAGTGATTGTGTGACGGAGTGGAAGAGGAACAATGAGTGTGTGACGGAGTGGAAGAGGAACAATGATTGTGTGACGGAGTGGAAGAGGAACAATGAGTGTCTGACGGAGTGGAAGAGGAACAATGAGTGTGTGACGGAGTGGAAGAGGAACAATGAGTGTGTGACGGAGTGGAAGAGGAACAATGAGTGTGTGACGGAGTGGAAGAGGAACAATGAGTGTGTGACGGAGTGGAAGAGGAACAATGAGTGTGTGACGGAGTGGAAGAGGAACAATGAGTGTGTGACGGAGTGGAAGAGGAACAATGAATGTGTGACGGAGTGGAAGAGGAACAATGAGTGTGTGATGGAGTGGAAGAGGAACAATGAGTGTGTGACGGAGTGGAAGAGGAACAATGAGTGTGTGACGGAGTGGAAGAGGAACAATGAGTGTGTGACGGAGTGGAAGAGGAACAATGAATGTGTGACGGAGTGGAAGAGGAACAATGAGTGTGTGACGGAGTGGAAGAGGAACAATGAGTGTGTGACGGAGTGGAAGAGGAACAATGAGTGTGTGACGGAGTGGTAGAGGAACAATGATTGTGTGACGGAGTAAATTTTCACTGCTCGTAACAATTCAGTCATAAGTTATTAAAAACACCTAAATTCTCGTAAATTATAAATTCTGAAAAGGAGCGAGAAAGATGCCTCACAATTTTCACATGTAAAATAACACAGAAAAACTTTCCAAAACAGCAGTGAATGGGAGGCATGGGAGACAGTGGGAGGCATGGGGGACAGTGGGAGGCATGGGAGACAGTGGGAGGCATGGGAGACAGTGGGAGGCATGGGAGACAGTGGGAGGCATGGGAGACAGTGGGAGGCATGGGAGACAGTGGGAGGCATGGGAGACAGTGGGAGGCATGGGGGACAGTGGGAGGCATGGGAGACAGTGGGAGGCATGGGAGACAGTGGGAGGCATGGGAGACAGTGGGAGGCATGGGGGACAGTGGGAGGCATGGGAGACAGTGGGAGGCATGGGAGACTGTAGGAGGCATGGGAGACAGTGGGAGGCATGGCAGACAGTTGGAGGCATGGCAGACAGTTGGAGGCATGGGAGAGAGTGGGAGGCATGGCAGAGAGTGGGAGGCATGGGAGGCATGGGAGACAGTGGGAGGCATTGGAGACAGTGGGAGGCATGGCAGACAGTGGGAGGCATGGCAGACAGTGGGAGGCATGGCAGACAGTGGGAGGCATGGCAGACAGTGGGAGGCATGGGAGACAGTGGGAGGCATGGGAGACAGTGGGAGGCATGACAGATAGTGGGAGGCATGGGAGACAGTGGGAGGCATGGCAGACAGTGGGAGGCATGGCAGACAGTGGGAGGCATGGCAGACAGTGGGAGGCATGGCAGACAGTGGGAGGCATGGCAGACAGTGGGAGGCATGGCAGACAGTGGGAGGCATGGCAGACAGTGGGAGGCATGGGAGACAGTGGGAGGCATGGCAGACAGTGGGAGGCATGGGAGATAGTGGGAGGCATGGCAGACAGTGGGAGGCATGGGAGACAGTGGGAGGCATGGGAGACAGTGGGAGGCATGGGAGACAGTGGGAGGCATGGGAGACAGTGGGAGGCATGGGAGACAGTGGGAGGCATGGGAGACAGTGGGAGGCATGGGAGACAGTGGGAGGCATGGGAGACAGTGGGAGGCATGGGAGACAGTGGGAGGCATGGGAGACAGTGGGAGGCATGGGAGACAGTGGGAGGCATGGGGGACAGTGGGAGGCATGGGAGACAGTGGGAGGCATGGGAGACTGTAGGAGGCATGGGAGACAGTGGGAGGCATGGGAGACAGTTGGAGGCATGGCAGACAGTTGGAGGCATGGGAGAGAGTGGGAGGCATGGCAGAGAGTGGGAGGCATGGGAGGCATGGGAGACAGTGGGAGGCATTGGAGACAGTGGGAGGCATGGCAGACAGTGGGAGGCATGGCAGACAGTGGGAGGCATGGCAGACAGTGGGAGGCATGGCAGACAGTGGGAGGCATGGGAGACAGTGGGAGGCATGGGAGACAGTGGGAGGCATGACAGATAGTGGGAGGCATGGGAGACAGTGGGAGGCATGGCAGACAGTGGGAGGCATGGCAGACAGTGGGAGGCATGGCAGACAGTGGGAGGCATGGCAGACAGTGGGAGGCATGGCAGACAGTGGGAGGCATGGCAGACAGTGGGAGGCATGGCAGACAGTGGGAGGCATGGCAGACAGTGGGAGGCATGGCAGACAGTGGGAGGCATGGGAGATAGTGGGAGGCATGGCAGACAGTGGGAGGCATGGCAGACAGTGGGAGGCATGGCAGACAGTGGGAGGCATGGGAGATAGTGGGAGGCATGGGGGACAGTGGGAGGCATGGGAGACAGTGGGAGGCATGGGAGACAGTGGGAGGTATGGCAGACAGTGGGAGGCATGGCAAACAGTGGGAGGCATGGGAGATAGTGGGAGGCATGGCAGACAGTGCGAGGCATGGCAGACAGTGGGAGGCATGGGAGACAGTGGGAGGAATGGCAGATAGTGGGAGGCATGGGAGACAGTGGAAGCCATGGGAGACAGTGGGAGGCATGGGAGACAGTGGGAGGCATGGGAGACAGTGGGAGGCATGGCAGATAATGGGAGGCATGGGATACAGTGGGAGACATGGCAGATAGTGGGAGGCATGGTAGACAGTGGGAGGCATGGCAGATAGTGGGAGGCATGGCAGATAGTGGGAGGCATGGCAGATAGTGGGAGGCATGGTAGACAGTGGGAGGCATGGGAGACAGTGGGAGGCATGGCAGATAATGGGAGGCATGGGATACAGTGGGAGACATGGCAGATAGTGGGAGGCATGGTAGACAGTGGGAGGCATGGCAGATAGTGGGAGGCATGGCAGATAGTGGGAGGCATGGCAGATAGTGGGAGGCATGGTAGACAGTGGGAGGCATGGCAGACAGTGAGAGGCATGACAGACAGTTGGAGGCATGGCAGATAGTGGAAGGTATGGCAGATAGTGGGAGGCATGACAGATAGTGGGAGGCACGGCAGATAGTGGGAGGCATGGCAGATAGTAGGAGGCATGACAGATAGTGCCTCCCACTGCCTGCCATGGCTCCCACTGTGTGCCATACCTCCCACCGTCTCCTAAGCCTCCCACTGTCTCCCATACTTCCCACTCACTGCTGGTTTGGACAGGTTTCCTCTGATATTTTCCATGTGAAAATTAAGAGGCCTCTATCTTACTATATTTCAGAATACAAAAATTTTGAGAATTTTGGCGTTTTCAACAACTTAGGATCGAACTTTTACAAGCAGTGAAAGCTTAATGTATATTGCAAAAATGTGCAGTATCTCCTGCCTTGAAAGGGGGTTGCTAATATCCATCAATATTTTAGTACCACAAGCTTTGCAACTCTTGTGAATGTTTTCACTCATACTAGCATTTACCTTGCGTTATTAAAGTAACGTTGTTGTGCTTGTTGAATGTAAGATCATTTCAATAGTTTTCGCTCAAACAATGGTTTGATTGCGCCTTCTATTTAGTTCGTTTTTTCTTTTTTTTTTAATTTCGCATAGTAGTTGAAATCTGTCCTGTCTGAACATCATTTTGTTATGAGAGGCACACTGGAAGACCTGGCTTGAATCTCTTTAAAGGTTTGGTGTGTCGTTTATGGATGTATGTTACATAAACTATAGTATAATGTGATGAGTATCTTACCAAGCAAAATTCTCTATCTTTGTTTACATAAGACTTGAGAAGAAGAAAGAGAATTGGGGCGAGTACTTTGCTTTGAGAAGAGTTTTTCACAGTGGAGGCTTCTGATTTAATTTGTTACCTGGAGGTTATTCCGGGGATCAACGCCCCCGCGGCCCGGTCCATGACCAGGCCTCCCGATGGATCAGGGCCTGATCAACTAGGCTGTTACTGCTGGCCGCACGCAGTCCAACGTACGAGCCACAGCCCGGCTGATCCGGCACTGACTTTAGGTATCTGTCCAGCTCTCTCTTGAAGGCAGCCAGGGGCTTATTGGCAATTCCCCTAATACTTGATGGGAGGCTGTTGAACAGTCTTGGGCCCCGGACACTTATGGTGTTTTCCCTTAGTGTACCAGTGGCGCCCCTACTTTTTATTGGGGGTATTTTGCATCGCCTGCCCAGTCTTTTAGTTTCTTAGGGAGTGATTTCTGTGTGCAGATTTGGGACCATTCCTTCCAGGTTGGGTCGGTTTTACCCGTCAATTATCTGCCGTTTTTTCCGATTATTCCATTTGCATGCATTTTATGAGCTACTACACCATTAACACAATTTGTCAAAGGGTTTCGCATCCTAAACCTTGTCTTCATAGTGTAGCAGTTGCCAGAGGCAGAGGCAGAGGCATCTTTAGGTTGAGTAAATATTTTGATTCCACAAGATTACCAATATTACTTTTCAACACTCTTTTTAAGTATTCTGACAGTGTGTGTGTGTGTGACGTCGGTGGTATCAACCCAAGAGAAGGTGCGGCCAACCCATGGTTGGTGAGCCCCGTGCAACTTCCCCTACACATTCACTGCCGCTCAACGAGACAAAATCCAGAGTTTGAAGAAATTCTGTATGGTGTCTCAGGAGCCACTTGGGATGAACAGAGGAATGTGCCCAGCCAGGGTTTTAACATGTTCATATCTTAGTCTTTTTTAATTGCTTTACTACCACCTGTACAGACTATTAAGGATTTTAACATTATTTTTAGTACTTGAGGAATAGCGGCTGTTTATAGACGCAATAGGATATTTAACATGAGTGATAATGTTTGTTTTATAATGATGATTGTGGAGTTATAAATCTGTGGGCAGTGCGCACGGCCGTGCTACAACAATGATTTCAAATTGAGACACTTATGCAGCATATGGGAATCTTTATTCAGGAAACGTTTCGCCACACAGTGGCTTCATCAGTCCAGTACAAAGAGAAAGGCGTAAGGAGAGGAGGAGTATGAGGTAATCAGTCCCTCAGCCTGGAGTCGATGTGTTCAGTCCATCAATCTTGTAGAATGTACAGCATAGGGCCGTAGACGTGGCTTATATGCTGTAGTGAGGTGAGGTGAAGCAGGCGGAGGCGGGGTCATAGTGGAACCATCCACTAGTCGAAGTAGGTCTTCGTCCAAAGGTTGAACAAAGATTGAATAAAGATTCCCATATGCTGCATAAGTGTCTCAATCTTAAACTTGTCGGTTTTTCAAACCATTCATCACAATGATTTCAAAGTCACATGGAGATCGGAGTCATACCAGAAATGTTGGCAAAGGTCGGTGTCACGTCCAATAAAGAGTTCATGTACAATGTGACTCCCATTATCCCACGAAACACTGAGTCAGTATGTATTCTCACTGCTTTCTTTTAGTTCTTTGTTTCATCAATGTGACAAGAATAATGTTTAACAGCGTGTAAATGACAGGAATAATGTTTAACATCGTGTAAATGACAGGAATAATGTTTAACATCGTGTAAATGACAGGAATAATGTTTAACATCGTGTAAATAACAGGAATAATGTTTAACAGTGTGTAAATTTTGTGTGACGGTGACAAGAGCGTTGTGTATCTCTGAGTACATAACCTATGCAGAGAGAAAAATTTATGGAGCTTGTAGTTACGAACCTGACTGATGAAGGAGGACTTACTGATCCCCAGAGCAGACCTTACTTAGGTCTAACACGTAACCAAACACGAGCCCGTGACGAATAAGGGAGGATGTATGATGGTGATGCTGGTGGTAATATTGGTGATGGTAATAATGGTGGTGGAAGACGGGATCCGGCGACGGTTGGTTGGACGGTTAGTTGATTGTTGTTATTGCGGTGATTGTAGTAGTAGTGATAAGGGTGTAATGATGGTGGTGGTGGCAGGAACGACGGCGGTGGTGGTGGTGACAGGAACGACAGCGGTGGTGGTGGTGGTGGCAGGAACGAAAGCGGTGCTGGTGGTGGCAGGAACGAAAGCGGTGCTAGTGGTGGCAGACTATCGCCATCACCTCTACCCCACCTCACTATCACCACCAGTACGTCTTACCCACCTCACTATCACTACCACCACCACCCTTTCTTACCCACCTCACTATCACCACCACCACCTCTACCCCACCTCACTATCACCACCACCACCTCTTACCCACCTCACAATCACCAGCACCACCTCTACCCCACCCCACAAACACCACCACTACCCCAAACAATCCTCCACCCCCAGGAGCACAATACCAGCTGAACAGTGAGCACTTCACTCTTCCACAACACGCCGAGATAATTGCTGCTAATGCGAAGGCAAAAATGAGGCAGAGGCAGCAAAGCGAGTGATTACCCAGCGATAATAAGAAGCATTATGGAAATATCTCACAGTGTTAGCTTCTGGTAATGACAAAAGTTTCCCTTGTCAACACGACTAATTGTGAATCATGTGAATTAAATAGGGTTCATATTTAAGATGAGAGACGGCCAGAGAGAGACTCGCAATAAACGAGAAAGGAATATAATGAGCCATTAAAAACTTTTGATGCTGGCGCAGGCCAGAAAAAACGCGTAATTGTCTCGCAGATAAAAGCAAAAATTGTCTTAGATTCATATTACTGCGCATTAACTGTTTATTTTCCTAAAAAGATCTCAATCTTTACATTCCCTGACGATAAGTGAGTTTACATTAATACATTAACCATTACCCACTCGCACTTTTTCACTGTTAACTTAGGAAATGAAGCGAAAATGGATGAAACAAAGTCATAACTGGAACGAAAATTTCGCTCGACACGCGAACGGATCCCCAACTCCGGTAAATAAATCACAGGCATCAGCAGGGGCAGAGAAATCCAATCCCCGGCAATAACAATAAAATTAAAACTCTTCGTTCGGTCCATAATAGCGTTCTGGGCCTGTCAGTTGATTTACAAAGTTTTCAAATCGTAAAATTAGGGGAGTGAGACATATAATTGGATCAAGCAGCGACAAATCAGAGTATGTGAACAGTTTACCATCTCCCTCCGGTGTGCTTCCTCGCTAACTTTCCTCCCTCATTCTCTTAATTCAATTTTTATGGCCATGTCAAAACGCACTAAGAAATCATCCTTTTCCATCCCTGGCTTTCTTCTTCTTCTTCTTCTTCTTCTTCTTCTTCTTCTTCTTCTTCGTCTTCTTCTTGTTTCAGCAGCGTCTTTGTTTGAGCTCATCTCCGCCAGATCTTTCTCACAGGCTTTTGTGTGTGTGTGTGTGTGTGTGTGTGTGTGTGTGTGTGTGTGTGTGTGTGTGTGTGTGTGTGTGTGTGTGTGTGTGTGTGTGTGTGTGTGTGTGTGTGTGTGTGTGTGTGTGTGTGTGTGTGTGTGTGTGTGTGTGTGTGTGTGTATGTATGTATGTATGTATGTATATATGTATGTGTGTGTGTGTGTGTGTGTGTGTGTGTGTGTGTGTGTGTGTGTGTGTGTGTGTGTGTGTGTGTATGTGTGTACTCACCTAGTTGTACTCAACTAGTTGAGGTTGCAGGGGTCGAGTCCAAGCTCCTGGCCCCGCCTCTTCACTGGTCGCTACTAGGTCACTCTCCCTGATTATTATTATTATAATCAAGGGGGAAGCGCTAAACCCAGAGGATTATACAGCGCCTGGGGGGGGGGATGTGGAAGGCATTCAGGCTTAATTTGGGAAACTGGAGCACAGATCCAATTCCCTAAATCAAGAGCCCCTCACCAACATCAAGGAACCTTCCTTGACGGGCACTCTCCCTGAACCGTGAGCTTTATCATACCTCTGCTTAAAGCTATGTATGGATCCTGCCTCCACTACATCGCTTCCCAAACTATTCCACTTACTGACTACTCTGTGGCTGAAGAAATACTACCTAACATCCCTGTGTCTTCATCTGTGTGTGTGTGTGTGTGTGTGTGTGTGTGTGTGTGTGTGTGTGTGTCTGTGTGTGTGTGTGTGTACTCACCTAGTTGTACTCACCTAGTTGAGGTTGCGGGGGTCGAGTCCGAGCTCCTGGCCCCGCCTCTTCACTGATCGCTACTAGGTCACTCTCCCTGAGCCGTGAGCTTTATCATACCTCTGCTTAAAGCTATGTATGGATCCTGCCTCCACTACATCGCTTCCCAAACTATTCCACTTACTGACTACTCTGTGGCTGAAGAAATACTTCCTAACATACCTGTGATTCATCTGTGTCTTCAGCTTCCAACTGTGTCCCCTTGTAACTCTGTCCAATCTCTGGAACATCCTGTCTTTGTCCACCTTGTCAATTCCTCTCAGTAATTTGTATGTCGTTATCATGTCCCCCCTATCTCTCCTGTCCTCCAGTGTCGTCAGGTTGATTTCCCTTAACCTCTCCTCGTAGGACATACCTCTTAGCTCTGGGACTAGTCTTGTTGCAAACCTTTGCATTTTCTCTAGCTTCTTTACGTGCTTGGCTAGGTGTGGGTTCCAAACTGGTGCTGCATACTCCAATATGGGCCTAACGTACACGGTGTACAGGGTCCTGAATGATTCCTTATTAAGATGTCGGAATGCTGTTCTGAGGTTTGCTAGGCGCCCATATGCTGCAGCAGTTATTTGATTGATGTGCGCTTCAGGAGATGTGCCTGGTGTTATACTCACCCCAAGATCTTTTTCCTTGAGTGAGGTTTGTAGTCTCTGGCCCCCTAGACTGTACTCCGTCTGCGGTCTTCTTTGCCCTTCCCCAATCTTCATGACTTTGCACTTGGTGGGATTGAACTCCAGGAGCCAATTGCTGGACCAGGTCTGCAGCCTGTCCAGATCCCTTTGTAGTTCTGCCTGGTCTTCGATCGAGTGAATTCTTCTCATCAACTTCACGTCATCTGCAAACAGGGACACCTCAGAGTCTATTCCTTCCGTCAAGTCGTTCACAAATACCAGAAACAGCACTGGTCCTAGGACTGACCCCTGTGGGACCCCGCTGGTCACAGGTGCCCACTCTGACACCTCGCCACGTACCATGACTCGCTGCTGTCTTCCTGACAAGTATTCCCTGATCCATTGTAGTGCCTTCCCTGTTATCCCTGCTTGGTCCTCCAGTTTTTGCACCAATCTCTTGTGTGGAACTGTGTCAAACGCCTTCTTGCAGTCCAAGAAAATGCAATCCACCCACCCCTCTCTCTCTTGTCTTACTGCTGTCACCGTGTCATAGAACTCCAGTAGGTTTGTGACACAGGATTTCCCGTCCCTGAAACCATGTTGGCTGCTGTTGATGAGATCGTTCCTTTCTAGGTGTTCCACCACTCTTCTCCTGATAATCTTCTCCATGATTTTGCATTCTATACATGTCAGTGACACTGGTCTGTAGTTTAATGCTTCATGTCTGTCTCCTTTTTTAAAGATTGGGACTACATTTGCTGTCTTCCATGCCTCAGGCAATCTCCCTGTTTCGATAGATGTATTGAATATTGTTGTTAGGGGTACACATAGCGCCTCAGCTCCCTCTCCCAATACCCATGGGGAGATGTTATCTGGCCCCATTGCCTTTGAGGTATCTAGCTCACTCAGAAGCCTCTTCACTTCTTCCTCGGTTGTGTGCACTGTGTCCAGCACATAGTGGTGTGCCCCACCTCTCCGTCTTTCTGGAGCCCCTTCTGTCTCCTCTGTGAACACTTCTTTGAATCTCTTGTTGAGTTCCTCACATACTTCACGGTCATTTCTTGTTGTCTCTCCTCCTTCCTTCCTTAGCCTGATTACCTGGTCCTTGACTGTTGTTTTCCTCCTGATGTGGCTGTACAACAGTTTCGGGTCAGATTTGGCTTTCGCTGCTATGTCGTTTTCATATTGTCTTTGGGCCTCCCTTCTTATCTGTGCATATTCGTTTCTGGCTCTACGACTGCTCTCCTTATTCTCCTGGGTCCTTTGCCTTCTATATTTCTTCCATTCCCTAGCACACTTGGTTTTTGCCTTCCTGCACCTTTGGGTAAACCATGGGCTCATCCTGGTTTTTTCATTATTTCTGTTACCCTCGGGTACAAACCTCTCCTCAGCCTCCTTGCATTTTGTTGCTACATATTCCATCATCTCATTAACTGGCTTCAATGCCAGTTCTCTGTCCCACTGAACCCCGTTCAGGAAGTTCCTCATTCCTGTGTAGTCCCCTTTCTTGTAGTTTGGCTTCATTCGTCCTGGCCTTCCTGCTTCTCCCTCCACTTGTAGCTCTACTGTGTATTCGAAGCTTAAAACCACATGGTCACTGGCCCCAAGGGGTCTTTCGTATGTGATGTCCTCGATATGTGCACTACTCAAGGTGAATACTAAGTCCAGCCTTGCTGGTTCATCCTCTCCTCTCTCTCTTGTAGTGTCCCTTACGTGTTGGCACATGAAGTTTTCCAGTACCACCTCCATCATCTTAGCCCTCCATGTATCTTGGCCCCCATGTGGGTCCAAGTTCTCCCAATCGATCTCCTTGTGGTTAAAGTCACCCATGTGTGTGTGTGTGTGTGTGTGTGTGTTTGTGTGTGTGTACTCACCTATTTGTACTCACCTATTTGTGGTTGCAGGGGTCGATTCATAGCTCCTGGCCCCGCCTCTTCACTGATTGCTACTAGGTCCTCTCTCTCCCTGCTCCATGAGCTTTATCATACCTCGCCTTAAAACTATGTATGGTTCCCGCCTCCACTACTTCACTTTCTAGACTATTCCACGACTTGACTACTCTATGACTGAAGAAATACTTCCTAACATCCCTTTGATTCATCTGAGTCTTCAACTTCCAATTGTGACCTCTTGTGTATGTGTCCCATCTCTGGAACATCCTGTCTTTGTCCACCGTGTCTATTCTGCGCAGTATTTTATATGTCGTTATCATGTCTCCCCTGACCCTCCTGGCCTCCAGTGTCGTCAGGCCGATTTCCCTCAACCTTTCTTCGTACGACAATCCCCGTAGCTCTGGGACTAGTCTTGTTGCAAACCTTTGCACTTTCTCTAATTTCTTGACGTGCTTGACTAGGTGTGGATTCCAAACTGGTGCTGCATACTCCAGTATGGGCCTGACGTAAATTTTATACAGTGTCTTGAACGACTCCTTATTGAGGTATCGGAACGCTATCCGTAGGTTTGCCAGGCGCCCGTATGCTGCAGCAGTTATCTGATTTATGTGCGCCTCAGGAGATATGCTCGGTGTTATACTCACCCCCAGATCTTTTTCCTTGAGTGAGGTTTGCAGTCTTTGGCCATCTAAACTATATTGTGTCTGCGGTCTTCTTTGCCCTTCCCCAATCTTCATGACTTTGCATTTGGCAGGGTTAAACTCAAGGAGCCAGTTTCTGGACCAGGCTTGTAGCCTGTCCAGGTCTCTTTGTAGTCCTGCCTGATCCTCATCCGATTTGATTCCTCTCATTAACTTCACATCATCTGCAAACAAGGACACTTCTGAGTCTATCCCTTCCGTTATGTCGTTCACATATACCAAGAACAGCACAGGTCCTAGGACTGACCCCTGTGGAACCCCGCTTGTCACAAGCGCCCACTCTGACACCTCGTCACGTACCATGACTCGTTGTTGCCTCCCTGTCAGGTATTCTCTGATCCATTGCAGTGCCTTTCCTGTTATGTGTGCCTGATCTTCTAGCTTTTTCAGTAACCTCTTGTGAGGAACTGTGTCGAAGTGTGTGCGTGTGTGTGTGTGTGTGTGTGTATGTATGTGTTTGTGTGTATGTGTGTGTTAGTTAGTTACCATTTTGTCCTAGGCACATGTCGATTAGACACTAGGCCTGTTGTTGTTGTTGTTGTGTGTTAGTTACCATTTTGTCCTAGGCACATGTCGATTAGACACTAGGCCTGTTGTTGTTGTTGTTGTTGTGTGTTAGTTAGTTACCATTTTGTCCTAGGCACATGTCGATTAGACACTAGGCCTGTTGTGTGTGTAGGTGTGTGTGTGTGTGTGTGTGTGTATGTGTGTGTATGTGTGTGTGTGTATGTATGTGTGCGTGCGTACATGCACGTGCTTCCCTTGAAGTGTCCATACAAAGAAAGACGGCGACTAGCACATACTGTGGTAGCAAACACCAGCGACCTTCATAACCCTCAACACACACTACCTCACACTAGCGACTCATCCTTGAGTCTGCAGCTCCACTGTGAAACTCACACAGAGTAAAACACAAAGTGAGGCTGTATAGAGCAGTTGCACAGGTTAACTGGAATGTATTAGCAAGAGACACAGAGAGGAGCCTCGTCTACTTTGGTTAAAACGAGAGGGGATATGATCGTTATATACAAAATACTCTGGGATTTAGACAGGATAAATTAAGATTGTAACGAGAACGATGGATCATGATTGTCAACTACACACTTATGGGTATTTCAAAGACATCAGTAAACACGTCTTAGACATGTAGAAGCGGAATAAGGTGAGCACTGAAGTGAGGGAGGCAGAGGAAGGTTCAAAATAAGATCCAAATAGGTAATGACAAATAGGTAATAAACGCAGAATACACACAAACATAAACAAACACAGATGCGCAAAGGACATACTTAGACGCAAAAATGCGCAACAAACACAAGCACAAAACATACGTAAATACACAACGTACGCAAGAAAACAATAATTCCGTAAACGCATTATTAAAAAAAGTCGTAAAAGTGCGCTCATGCGCGCTTACCAATGTGTAGACATTTTTACCAGAGACAAAAAAAAAAGTAGCATTACAACGAGGCTTTTCACTTCGGTGCTACCCTCAGCTACCCTGCCTCACCCTCAGCTACCCTGCCTCACCCTCAGCTACCCTGCCTCACCCTCAGCTACCCTGCCTCACCCTCAGCTACCCTGCCTCACCCTCAGCTACCCTGCCTCACCCTCAGCTACCCTGCCTCACCCTCAGCTACCCTGCCTCACCCTCAGCTACCCTGCCTCACCCTCAGCTACCCTGCCTCACCCTCAGCTACCCTGCCTCACCCTCAGCTACCCTGCCTCACCCTCAGCTACCCTGCCTCACCCTCAGCTACCCTGCCTCACCCTCAGCTACCCTGCCTCACCCTCAGCTACCCTGCCTCACCCTCAGCTACCCTGCCTCACCCTCAGCTACCCTGCCTCACCCTCAGCTACCCTGCCTCACCCTCAGCTACCCTGCCTCACCCTCAGCTACCCTGCCTCACCCTCAGCTACCCTGCCTCACCCTCAGCTACCCTGCCTCACCCTCAGCTACCCTGCCTCACCCTCAGCTACCCTGCCTCACCCTCAGCTACCCTGCCTCACCCTCAGCTACCCTGCCTCACCCTCAGCTACCCTGCCTCACACTCAGCTACCCTGCCTCACCCTCAGCTACTCTGCCTCACCCTCAGCTACCCTGCCTCACCCTCAGATACCCTGCCTCACCCTCAGCTACCCTGCCTCACCCTCAGCTACCCTACCTCACCCTCAGCTACCCTACCTCACCCTCAGCTACCCTGCCTCACCCTCAGCTACCCTGCCTCACCCTCAGCTACCCTGCCTCACCCTCAGCTACCCTGCCTCACCCTCAGCTACCCTGCCTCACCCTCAGCTACCCTGCCTCACCCTCAGCTACCCTGCCTCACCCTCAGCTACCCTGCCTCACCCTCAGCTACCCTGCCTCACCCTCAGCTACCCTGCCTCACCCTCAGCTACCCTACCTCACCCTCAGCTACCCTGCCTCACCCTCAGCTACCCTGCCTCACCCTCAGCTACCCTGCCTCACCCTCAGCTACCCTGCCTCACCCTCAGCTACCCTGCCTCACCCTCAGCTACCCTGCCTCACCCTCAGCTACCCTGCCTCACCCTCAGCTACCCTGCCTCACCCTCAGCTACCATGCCTCACCCTCAGCTACCCTGCCTCACCCTCAGCAACCCTGCCTCACCCTCAGCTACCCTGCCTCACCCTCAGCTACCCTGCCTCACCCTCAGCTACCCTACCTCACCCTCAGCTACCCTACCTCACCCTCAGCTACCCTGCCTCACCCTCAGCTACCCTGCCTCACCCTCAGCTACCCTACCTCACCCTCAGCTACCCTGCCTCACCCTCAGCTACCCTGCCTCACCCTCAGCTACCCTGCCTCACCCTCAGCTACCCTGCCTCACCCTCAGCTACCCTGCCTCACCCTCAGCTACCCTGCCTCACCCTCAGCTACCCTGCCTCACCCTCAGCTACCCTGCCTCACCCTCAGCTACCCTGCCTCACCCTCAGCTACCCTGCCTCACCCTCAGCTACCCTGCCTCACCCTCAGCTACCCTACCTCACCCTCAGCTACCCTACCTCACCCTCAGCTACCCTGCCTCACCCTCAGCTACCCTGCCTCACCCTCAGCTACCCTGCCTCACCCTCAGCTACCCTGCCTCACCCTCAGCTACCCTGCCTCACCCTCAGCTACCCTGCCTCACCCTCAGGTACCGTGCCTCACCCTCAGCTACCCTGCCTCACCCTCAGCTAACCTGCCTCACCCTCAGCTACCCTGCCTCACCCTCAGCTACCCTGCCTCACCCTCAGCTACCCTACCTCACCCTCAGCTACCCTGCCTCACCCTCAGCTACCCTGCCTCACCCTCAGATACCCTGCCTCACCCTCAGCTACCCTGCCTCACCCTCAGCTACCCTGCCTCACCCTCAGCTACCCTGCCTCACTCTCAGCTACCCTGCTTCACCCTCAGCTACCCTGCCTCATCCTCAGCTACCCTGCCTCACCCTCAGCTACCCTGCCTCACCCTCAGCTACCCTGCCTCACCCTCAGCTACCCTGCCTCACACTCAGCTACCCTGCCTCACCCTCAGCTACCCTACCTCACCCTCAGCTACCCTGCCTCACCCTCAGCTACCCTGCCTCACCCTCAGCTACCCTGCCTCACCCTCAGCTACCCTACCTCACCCTCAGCTACCCTGCCTCACCCTCAGCTACCCTGCCTCACCCTCAGCTACTCTGCCTCACCCTCAGCTACCCTGCCTCACCCTCAGCAACCCTGCCTCACCCTCAGCTACCCTACCTCACCCTCAGCTACCCAGCCTCACCCTCAGCTACCCTGCCTCACCCTCAGCTACCCTGCCTCACCCTCAGCTACCCTGCCTCACCCTCAGCTACCCTGCCTCACCCTCAGCTAAACTGCCTCACCCTCAGCTACCCTGCCTCACCCTCAGCTACCCTGCCTCACCCTCAGCTAAACTGCCTCACCCTCAGCTACCCTGCCTCACCCTCAGCTACCCTGCCTCACCCTCAGCTACCCTGCCTCACCCTCAGCTACCCTGCTTCACCCTCAGCTACCCTGCCTCACCCTCAGCTACCCTGCCTCACCCTCAGCTACCCTGCCTCACCCTCAGCTACCCTACCTCACCCTCAGCTACCCTGCCTCACCCTCAGCTACCCTGCCTCACCCTCAGCTACCCTGCCTCACCCTCAGCTACCCTGCCTCACCCTCAGCTACCCTGCCTCACCCTCAGCTACCCTGCCTCACCCTCAGCTAAACTGCCTCACCCTCAGCTACCCTGCCTCACCCTCAGCTACCCTGCCTCACCCTCAGCTACCCTGCCTCACCCTCACCTACCCTGCTTCACCCTAAGCTACCCTGCCTCACCCTCAGCTACACTGCCACACCCTCAGCTACCCTGCCTCACCCTCAGCTACCCTACCTCACCCTCAGCTACCCTGCCTCACCCTCAGCTACCCTGCCTCGCCCTCAGCTACCCTGCCTCACCCTCAGCTACCCTGCCTCACCCTCAGCTACCCTGCCTCACCCTCAGCTACCCTGCCTCACCCTCAGCTAAACTGCCTCACCCTCAGCTACCCTGCCTCACCCTCAGTTACCCTGCCTCACCCTCAGCTACCCTACCTCACCCTCAGCTACCCTGCCTCACCCTCAGCTACCCTGCATCACCCTCAGCTACCCTGCCTCACCCTCAGCTACCCTGCCTCACCCTCAACTACCCTGCCTCACCCTCAGCTACCCTGCCTCACCCTCAGCTACCCTGCCTCACCCTCGGCTACCCTGCCTCACCCTCAGCTACCCTGCCTCACCCTCAGCTACCCTGCCTCACCCTCGGCTACCCTGCCTCCCCTTGAGCTACCCTGCCTCACCCTGAGCTACCCTGCCTCACCCTGAGCTACCCTGCCTTCCCTTGAGCTACCCTGCCTCACCCTGAGCTACCCTGCCTCACCCTCAGCTACCCTGCCTCACCCTGAGCTACCCTGCCTCACCCTCAGCTACCCTGCCTGACCCTCAGCTACTCTGCCTCACCCTCAGCTACCCTGCCTCACCCTCAGCTACCCTGCCTGACCCTCAGTTACCCTGCGTCACCCTCAACTACGCTGCCTCACCCTCAGCTACCCCGCCTCACCCTCAGTCACCCTGCCTCACCCTCAGCTACCCTGCCTCACCCTCAGCTACCCTGCCTCACCCTCAGTTACCCTGCGTCACCCTCAACTACGCTGCCTCACCCTCAGCTACCCTGCCTCACCCTCAGTTACCCTGCGTCACCCTCAACTACGCTGCCTCACCCTCAGCTACCCTGCCTCACCCTCAGTTACCCTGCCTCACCCTCAACTAACCTGCCTCACCCTCAGCTACCCTGCCTCACCCTCAGTTACCCTGCGTCACCCTCAACTACGCTGCCTCACCCTCAGCTACCCTGCCTCACCCTCAGCTACCCTGCGTCACCCTCAGCTACCCTGCCTAACCCTCAGCTACCCTGCCTCACCCTCAGCTACCCTGCCTCACCCTCAGCTACCCTGCCTCACCCTCAGCTAAACTGCCTCACCCTCAGCTACCCTGCCTCACCCTCAGCTACCCTGCCTCACCCTCAGCTACCCTGCCTCACCCTCAGCTACCCTGCTTCACCCTCAGCTACCCTGCCTCACCCTCAGCTACCCTGCCTCACCCTCAGCTACCCTGCCTCACCCTCAGCTACCCTACCTCACCCTCAGCTACCCTGCCTCACCCTCAGCTACCCTGCCTCACCCTCAGCTACCCTGCCTCACCCTCAGCTACCCTGCCTCACCCTCAGCTACCCTGCCTCACCCTCAGCTACCCTGCCTCACCCTCAGCTAAACTGCCTCACCCTCAGCTACCCTGCCTCACCCTCAGCTACCCTGCCTCACCCTCAGCTACCCTGCCTCACCCTCACCTACCCTGCTTCACCCTCAGCTACCCTGCCTCACCCTCAGCTACCCTGCCTCACCCTCAGCTACCCTGCCTCACCCTCAGCTACCCTACCTCACCCTCAGCTACCCTGCCTCACCCTCAGCTACCCTGCCTCACCCTCAGCTACCCTGCCTCACCCTCAGCTACCCTGCCTCACCCTCAGCTACCCTGCCTCACCCTCAGCTACCCTGCCTCACCCTCAGTTACCCTGCCTCACCCTCAGCTACCCTACCTCACCCTCAGCTACCCTGCCTCACCCTCAGCTACCCTGCATCACCCTCAGCTACCCTGCCTCACCCTCAGCTACCCTGCCTCACCCTCAACTACCCTGCCTCACCCTCAGCTACCCTGCCTCACCCTCAGCTACCCTGCCTCACCCTCGGCTACCCTGCCTCACCCTCAGCTACCCTGCCTCACCCTCAGCTACCCTGCCTCACCCTCGGCTACCCTGCCTCCCCTTGAGCTACCCTGCCTCACCCTGAGCTACCCTGCCTCACCCTGAGCTACCCTGCCTTCCCTTGAGCTACCCTGCCTCACCCTGAGCTACCCTGCCTCACCCTCAGCTACCCTGCCTCACCCTGAGCTACCCTGCCTCACCCTCAGCTACCCTGCCTGACCCTCAGCTACTCTGCCTCACCCTCAGCTACCCTGCCTCACCCTCAGCTACCCTGCCTGACCCTCAGTTACCCTGCGTCACCCTCAACTACGCTGCCTCACCCTCAGCTACCCCGCCTCACCCTCAGTCACCCTGCCTCACCCTCAGCTACCCTGCCTCACCCTCAGCTACCCTGCCTCACCCTCAGTTACCCTGCGTCACCCTCAACTACGCTGCCTCACCCTCAGCTACCCTGCCTCACCCTCAGTTACCCTGCGTCACCCTCAACTACGCTGCCTCACCCTCAGCTACCCTGCCTCACCCTCAGTTACCCTGCCTCACCCTCAACTAACCTGCCTCACCCTCAGCTACCCTGCCTCACCCTCAGTTACCCTGCGTCACCCTCAACTACGCTGCCTCACCCTCAGCTACCCTGCCTCACCCTCAGCTACCCTGCGTCACCCTCAGCTACCCTGCCTAACCCTCAGCTACCCTGCCTCATCCTCAGTTACCCTGCGTCACCCTCAACTACGCTGCCCCACCCTCAGCTACCCTGCTTCACCCTCAGTTACCCTGCCTCGCCCTCAGCTACCCTGCCTCACCCTCAGCTACCCTGCCTCACCCTCAGTTACCCTTCGTCACCCTCAACTACGCTGCCTCACCCTCAGCTACCCTGCCTCACCCTCAGTTACCCTGCGTCACCCTCAGCTACCCTGCCTCACCCCCAGCTACCCTGCCTCACCCTCAGTTACCCTGCGTCACCCTCAACTACGCTGCCTCACCCTCAGCTACCCTGCCTCACTCTCAGTTACCCTGCGTCACCCTCAACTACGCTGCCTCACCCTCAGCTACCCTGCCTCACCCTCAGTTACTCTGCCTCACCCTCAGCTACCCTGCCTCATCCTCAGCTACCCTGCCTCCCCCTCAGTTACCCTGCGTCACCCTCAACTACGCTGCCTCACCCTCAGCTACCCTGCCTCATCCTCAGCTACCCTGCCTCACCCTCAGTTACCCTGCGTCACCCTCAACTACGCTGCCTCACCCTCAGCTACCCTGCCTCACCATCAGTTACCCTGCGTCACCCTCAACTACGCTGCCTCACCCTCAGCTACCCTGCCTCACCCTCAGTTACCCTGCGTCACTCTCAACTACGCTGCCTCACACTCAGCTACCCTGCCTCACCCTCATTTACCCTGCGTCACCCTCAACTACGCTGCCTCACCCTCAGCTACCCTGCCTCACCCTCAGATTCTATGGTTTGAAGTGCTGCTTCCCAAGGCCAAACCCATCTTAGCAGGAACTAGTTACCGCCCTCCCACCCATGATCAGTTCTTAGAAGATTTTTCCAGAGTCTTGTCCGAACTTGCTAACAATTGCGAGACAATAATACTGGGTGACTGCAATATCTGTTTTCAGCAGCAAAATAACGGGCTAAGCGAAAGATATAAGCAAATTCTAGGTTTAAATAGTTACACTCAACTAATTAATACACCAACCCGGATCACACAGTTCTCAGCCACCCTAATTGACCACATACTCTGTAACCGCGCTGAGAACATTAGTCAGTCAGGCGTCATTACCACAGGTCTTAGTGATCATTTCATCATTTACTGCACCAGGAAAATCACTAGGGATAGGATAGGCCTACACAGGACAATAAAAATGAGGTCAACTAGAATCTACAGTAAAGAAACACTGGTAAATAGGCTACACAATTGTGACTGGACAGAGATAACAAGTTGCACGGAGGTAAACGATGCCTGGGAAAAATTCAAAACAATGTTCACTACCATCCTTGATAACATTGCAACAGTTAAAGAGGTTAGGATTAAACGAAGAACTGAACCCTGGATGACTACTGAGATATTAGATAATATGAAATTCAGAGACCAGCTGCTATAAAGATTTAAAGCAAACAGACAGGACATTGCACCACTAAATGAATTCCAGAAGGTGAGGAACAGAGTGCAGAGACTTATAAAAGGAGCAAAGGCAAAGCACTATTGCTCAAAAATTGAAGAGTATAACCCCAGAAAGCTCTGACAACAACTAAAACAGTTGGGGTATAGCCATAAACCAGTAGATAAATCTAATATAGTACTCACTATCGATAACAGGTATGCCACGAAACAACTACAGTGGCAAATTGTTTTAATTTCTACTACACATCAGCCGGATCAACACTACTAAGTAAACTACCAGCTGCATCAAACATACTATACCAAAAAAGGGGTAACCCCAAACAGTTGTCAACTAGTAAGTGTATCTCATGACTTTATTCAAAAAGAACTAAGCAGGTTTAACCCCACTAAGAGCTCCGGCCCTGATAACATCCCATCTAAGTTCCTAAAAGATGGTGCTTCTGAACTGTCAATCCCTATTGCTCACATAATAAATTTGTCCTTCACCACTAATACCGTACCGGAGGGGTTTAAGGAGGCCAGAGCTACTCCTATCTTTAAGAAAAATAGTAGGTCTGATGTAAGCAACTATAGGCCTGTGTAAGAAAGGTATAAAATACCGACAATATGAAAGTTAAGACACATGTGCAACATCTGGATATCTTTATTGTAGACGTTTCGCCATCCAGTGGCTTTATCAATACAGATTCTAGGACATAATAGGAAGACAGTAGAACTATATACAAAAGATGAGGTAATCAGTCCCTCGGCCTTGGAGTTAGTGTTCACAGCATCGTGGTGGAGGAGATTCTCCTCCACCACGATGCTGTGAACACTAACTCCAAGGCCGAGGGACTGATTACCTCATCTTTTGTATATAGTTCTACTGTCTTCCTATTATGTCCTAGAATCTGTATTGATAAAGCCACTGGATGGCGAAACGTCTACAATAAAGATATCCAGATGTTGCACATGTGTCTTAACTTTCAACTATAGGCCTGTTAGTAAACTCAGTGTAATATCCAAAATTCTAGAGAGGGCGGTGTACTGTCAGGTATTTAAGTACCTTAATAACAACAACATTCTCCATAGCTATCAGGCGTTAGAAAACCTTACTCAACCGACACCTTCCTAATTAATCTGATGGATTACATGAGAACTGAAATGTCGATAGGGAACCTCATAGGTATGGTAACCCTATACCTGCAAAAGGCCTTCAATACTGTCAACCACAATATATTATGTAAGAAACGGTATAGGTTCTTTAGACTGGTTTAAGTCCTACCTTATCAACAGGAGACAAATTGCCAAAATCAACAAAACGGAATCAGAACCCCTGCCGATAGCATGTGGAGTTCCCCAAGGTAGTATTCTGGGTCCCTTATTATTGTTTTGCTATGGAAATAAATGGTATCAAATACCGACACAGTGGAAATATAAACACATATGCAGTATAATGTGATCCTTTATTGACAACGTTTCACCCACACAGTAGGTTTTTTCAAGTCACACACAGATCTACCTGGGGTGGAAGGTACGGGAGTATTTATAGTCATGTTCAAAATGTTGAGGTCAGGTGGAGAATGCTGCATCTGATGATCTACCGGGTGGAGTTATAGAGTCTTGGGTAGCTTGGCAGGGGTATTGGACAAGTTGTGAGTAGACCTTCTGCAGTGTTCTATGTTCTTATGTGGGATAGCGATGAAGAAGTTTCTTGGCGAGTGGTTCAGCTATGTTATAGAAGCCGTTGTTCTGGTTGAAATTGTTGGTTATAGAGATAAGCGATGATTCCAGGATTCTTCGGTATTGAGTGTTGTCTTCTGTGGCGATAAGTCTTGAGTTGCTGTAGTTAATTAAATGGTTGTGTGAATTGCGATGTTGTACACAGGCATTCCTTGTATCGTCAGTCCTGCTTGCATATTGGTGTTCTGAAATACGTGTTTGGAGGTCTCTTGATGTTTCGCCCACATATAATTTGTTGCAGTCATTACAAGGGATTATGTATACCCCTGCAGAGGATGGAGGCTTGTCCTGTCTACTACTGGTGATGTCCTTGATGGTCGTGGTTGTGGAGGTGGATACTTGGAATGATGTATTGGAAAAGATGTTGGAAACATGTTTGGCAATGGAGTTGGTGGGGAGGGCTATGTATCTCTTCTCGGCAGTGTCTTCTCTGGGTGTGTTGAAGATGTTTAATGCCCGCCGTCTGCAGTCTCTGATGAAGTGACGAGGATAGTGGAGTTTAGAAAGTACTTGTTCAATTATAGTGCATTCTTCCTCAAGGAACTCATTGCTGCAGATTCTGAGTGCACGCAGGAAGAAGCCTATAATTTGTAGTAGCCCACTGTGTGGGTGAAACGTTGTCAATAAAGGATCACATACTGCATATGTGTTTATATTTCCATTGTTTTGCTATGTTAACGACATGCCTATCAGTGTCAAGTGTAAACTCCTACTGTATGCAGATGACAATGCTCTGTTAGTGTCAGGTAAAGACCCACAAGATACAGCTGGAACTGGAGTCCTGCCGCAAATGGTTAGTAGACAACAAACTATCATTACACCTCGGGAAAACTGAAGCCATACTCTTTGCCACGAAACATAAACTGAGAAGGGTAAATAATTTTAATGTTCAGTGTAATGGGGAACCCATCACTTCAGTTTCCTCAGTAAGATATCTGGGAATCCCCTTTGTCCCATGCATGTCAGGAGAATTGATAGGGAACAGTGTAGTAAAGAAAGCGAATGCCAGACTAAAGTTCCTCTATCGACGAGCAGAGTGTCTACCTACTGAGGCTCGCAGGACCCTATGTCTAGCCCTTATACAATGTCATATGGACTACGCTTGCTCTTCATGGTACTCTGCCTTGACAAAATACTGAAGGATTGACTGTAAATTACCCAGAACAAAATGGTAAGATTCATCCTGGACCTGGGTCCAAGAGAACATGTAGGCCAGGATGAATTACAACAGTTGGATATGCTGAATGTTGAAGACAGAGTAAAACAACTGAAGCTAAATCAAGTTTATAAAATTGCTCACAGTGTCCAGAATATCTTGCTGTCAATTTTGTCAAGGTTGGAAACCAAAGCAATCATAGTACTAGGGGGAGAGAACACAACTTTGTAGTACCCACAGTCAGTGGCCAGGCTTCAAACACCTTTTATTGTACAGTAATAAAGGAATGGAACAGATTGCCTGCACATGTCAAAGCCAGTCATAGCATGAACCAGTTCAATAAGAGTGCCAAAAGGTGTCTGATGAATGTAGCTACAGAAAGGGAGGGGAATGATTTTTTATTTTTTTAGCTAACACACGTGTAATTTTACCTTATTCCTAGTAATGACCCTCGTATTGGTGATAGTCTTAATGACCCTCGTGTAGTAGATAGTCTTAATAGTATAATAATAAGATATTATCTCATTTATAGAATAATAATAAGACATTATCACCTTTATAATATAACAATAAGGTAAAAGGACCCCAATAGAAATAAGTAATTCTGTCTGAATTTTTTAGGCTATCCCAGGTACTTTACACATATGCTGCTATGTATGATAATCTATGTAACTATATTTGTGTATACCTGAATAAACTTACTTGCTTACTAGCTACCCTGCGTCACCCTCAGTTACCCTGCCTCACCTCAGCTACCCTGCGTCACCCTCAGTTACCCTGCCTCACCTCAGCTACCCTGCGTCACCCTCAGTTACCCTGCCTCACCTCAGCTACGCTGCCTCACTCTCAGCTATCCCGCCTCACCCTCAGCTATCCTGCCTCACCCTCAGCTGCCCTCCCTCACTCTCAGCTACCCCACCTCACCCTCAGCTGCCCTCCCTCACTCTCAGCTACCCTACCTCACCCTCAGCTGCCCTGTCTCACCTCAGCTATTCTGCCTCACCCTCAGCTATCCTTCCTCTCTCTAAGCTACCCTGCCTCACCCTTAGGTACCCTGCCTTACCTCAGTTATCCTGCCTCACCTCAACTACCGTGCCTCACCTCAGGTACCCTACCTCACCTCAACTACCCTGCCTCACCTCAACTACCCTACCTCACCTCAGCTACCCTGTCCCACCTTAGCTACCCTGCCTCATGTCACCTCCCTCTCCCCAGCTCTTACCTTTGTGCATCTGGCTCTCGTGTTTGCGACACTTGGCTCTGCGGTTCTGGAACCAAACCTGCGGGAAGACACAGGTTAGTGGAACACTTTGCAAAGACGGAGAATTCGGAAATGGCTGTCGGAAGACAGGAGGAGGAGGAACAGAAGGAGGATAGGGAAAAGAAGACGAGAGTGCCAGGAAAATAATATGTGAAGACACGGAAAAGGAGAATATAAACAATAGCATAAAAAGAAGCGAAAAGGAAAGATGACTCTCAGATTTTTCTTCTCGAAAAATTTAGATTGTAATATATATATATATATATATATATATATATATATATATATATATATATATATATATATATATATATATATATATATATATATATATATATATATATATATATATATATATATATATATATATATATATATATATATATATATATATATATATATATATATATATATATATATATATATATATATATATATATATATATATACATATGACGAATTGACGTCATGAAGGGTTTTACCGTGTAAGTTGGGTTTACACTCACTGCTGACTCGGTGAACAGTGTCTTACCAGACCTACCAGTACTCCAGTACTGTTCTCTCTAGAGAATCTAGTTTAGAAAATCCTAAACTGGCTTTAGTTGGGAATTCTGTGGTGAAGTCAGTAGACAGTAATATCCAGACATCTTCGGTATACGACGTGACTACCTGTGTCGTGGGTAGAATTCCAAGTGATTGAAAGTGTTACTTTACGGTTGATAAAACCAGTACTATTGCATATATACAACTTTGAATTTTTATTTGACTGAAAGAATCTAAGTAATACTTAGTAGATATTTACGAATATCCAAGAAGTATTAAAGCTTTTAATAAAAAAAAAAAAAAAACAGAAAATGCTGAGTACCTCTCATTGGCGCCTTACGTTTCTGAGGTTGCGAGTTCCTTCTTATTCTTGGAAGTGATTTTATTACGGAGAGCACTATCCTGGCTAAAGACTAAGATTCGAACCGTAACAGTGGGCAGGTGGTGGGCAGGTACTGGGTAGGTGGTGGGCAGGTGGTGGGTAGGTACTGGGCAACTGGTAGGCATTTGGTAGGTAGGTGAAAGGCGATTTTTATCATTTCGAAAGATTTATACATCCGCAATGTGCTGCAATCCTGCAATCATGCAGGATGGGTCTCCCACTCACACCCCATCACGCAGGATGGGTCTCCCACTCACACCCCATCACGCAGGATGGGTCTCCCACTCACACCCCATCACGCAGGATGGGTCTCCCACTCACACCCCATCACGCAGGATGGGTCTCCCACTCACACCCCATCACGCAGGATGGGTCTCCCACTCACACCCCATCACGCAGCATGGGTCTCCCACTCACACCCCATCACGCAGGATGGGTCTCCCACTCACACCACATCACGCAGGATGGATCTCCCACTCACACCCCATCACGCAGGATGGGTCTCCCACTCACACCCCATCACGCAGGATGGGTCTCCCACTCACACCCCATCACGCAGGATGGGTCTCCCACTCACACCCCATCACGCAGGATGGGTCTCCCACTCACACCACATCACGCAGGATGGATCTCCCACTCACACCCCATCACGCAGGATGGGTCTCCCACTCACACCCCATCACGCAGGATAGGACTCCCACTTACACCACATCACGCAGGATGGGTCTCCCACTTACACCACATCACACAGGATGGGCCTCTCACTCACACCCCATCATGCAGGATGGGTCTCCCGCTCACACCCCATCATAAGAACATAAGAACATAAGAACGAAGGAACACTGCAGCAGGCCTACTGGCCCATGCGAGGCAGGTCCAAGTCTCCTACCGGCTTAAGCCAATGCACCCAACCTAGTCAGGTCAGGTCACCTTGACTTAAGGGAGGAACACGGCAACCGTCCTGGTAGCACAAGCTAATCAGGTCCAACTCACACCCACCCACACCCACTCATGTATTTATCCAACCTATTTTTAAAGCTACACAAAGTTCTGGCCTCTATAACTGTACTTGGGAGTTTGTTCCACTCATCCACCAAACCAGTACTTTCCTATATCCTTCCTGAATCTGAATTTTTCTAACTTAAAACCATTGCTGCGAGTCCTGTCTAGGCTAGATATTTTCAGCACACTATTTACATCCCCTTTATTTATTCCTGTCTTCCATTTATACACCTCAATCATATCCCCCCTAATTCTACGTCTTTCTAGAGAGTGAAGATTCAGGGCCCTTAGTCTATCCTCATAGGGAAGGTTTCTGATACATGGGATCAACTTCGTCATCCTCCTTTGTACATTTTCCAGAGAATTTATATCCATTCTGTAATACGGTGACCAAAACTGTGCAGCGTAATCTAAATGAGGCCTAACCAAGGATGTATAGAGTTGAAGAACAACCTGAGGACTCCTATTATTTATGCTTCTTGATATAAAGCCAAGGATTCTATTAGCTTTATTGCGAACACTTATGCACTGTTGTCTTGGTTTCAGATTACTGCTAACCAGAACTATTAAATCTTTCTCGCAATCCGTAATATTAAGATCCACATTATTTAGTTTATATATGGCATGGTTATTGTCCTGTCCAACATTTAGAACTTTGCATTTGTCTATATTAAACTGCATCTGCCACCTCTCCTACCACTGCATCAGTCTACTCAAATCTTCCTGGAGTGCTCTAATGTCCTCGTCAGAATGAATTCGACGGCCTATTTTGGTGTCATCGGCAAACTTGCTGATGTCGCTCTTTATGCCCTCATCTATGTCGTTTATGTATATTGTGAACAGCAGGGGGCCCAACACTGACCCCTGTGGAACACCGCTCGTGACGCTTCCCCACTCTGATTTCTCCCCATTTATGCAAACTCTCTGCTGCCTATTTGTCAACCATGCCTCTATCCAGGAAAAAATTTCTCCTCCTATTCCATGTGCCTTAATTTTCCTCAATAGTCTCTGATGTGGGACCCTGTCAAAAGCCTTACTGAAGTCCATGTACACAATATCATATTCATTACCATGATCTACCTCCTCAAATACCTTAGTGAAAAAAGTTAATAAATTCGTAAGGCAGGAACGCCCCTTTGTAAAACCATGCTGAGATTCGTTGATTAATTTATGCTTTTCAAGGTGGCTACGAGCTGCCTCGGCAATTATTGATTCCATAAATTTTCCCACTATGGAGGTTAGGCTTATTGGTCTATAGTTTGAAGCTAAGGACCTGTCACCTGCTTTGAAAATAGGTATCACATTTGCCATTTTCCACTTATCTGACACCATGCCAGTTTGTAGTGATATGTTGAAAAGATTAGCCAAAGGTTTGCTAAGCTCCTCTTTACATTCCTTTAGAACCCTTGCATACAGTTCATCAGGGCCTGGGGATTTGTTAGGTTTTAATTTATCTATTTGCCTAAGGACCATGTCACTTGTGACCCTAATCGTGCACAGTTTATTATCGTCCTGTTCCACATAATTTATAATTTCTGGAATATCGCTGGTATCCTCCTGTGTAAAAACTGAGAGGAAGTATGTGTTAAAACTTCTACACATTTCCTTATCACTGTCCGTGAGCTGACCCGAGGAACTTTTGAGTGGACCTATCTTGTCCCTGATCTTACTTCTGTATACCTGAAAGAATCCTTTTGGGTTAGTCTTGGAATCTCTTGCAACTTTAACCTCATAATCTCTTTTTGCTTTTCTAATTCCTTTTTTTATTTCTCTCTTTAACTGAATATATCGATTTCTTAATTGCCCCTCTCCTCTTTTGATTTGCCTATATATGCCTCTCTTTTGACCAATCAGATATTTTAATCTATTGTTCATCCATTTAGGATCATTTTTGTTTGATCTGATTTCCCTATTTGGAACATAATTTGACTGAGCAGCTAGAACTATGCCCTGGAAAGCGTCATATCGGCAACCATCACCACCTACCTGACCCTTAGTCAGGTCATTCCAGTTCAGCCCACCTAAGTAATTTTTCAGTCCTATGAAATAAGCCAAGTGGAAGTCAGGGACAGAGACTTGATTGCCATTATTAGGGGAATTCCATGATATATTAAAACTGAGTGATTTGTGATCACTTTCCCCAAGCTCATCATTAACCTCAAGATTATTAATTAGTGTTTCCCTACTGGCAAGAACCAAGTCAAGGAGGTTATTTCCCCTAGTTGGCTCTGTCACAAACTGTTTTAAAAAACAATCCTGGATCGTATCAAGAAAGTCACCTGACTCTAAATTTCCTGTCAAATTGCTCCAGTCAATCTGTCTATAGTTGAAATCTCCCATTAGCACAACATTTTCGTTTGTAGATGCCTTACGAATTTCGTCCCATAGAAGGTTACTGCACTCCCTATCAAGATTTGGGGCCCTGTCTTGTATGTGACATTCAGAGGGCATCTCTCTATCTTTCAGATTGAGCCAGGTCTCTGTTATAGCAATAATATCTATGTTTCCTGCACTTGCAATTAATCTTAGCTCATCTATCTTATTTCTTACACTCCTGCTATTAGTATAGTAAACCTTAAGGGTGCTAGTTCCTTGCTGCCCTCTGCTGTCCCCCTTTGTTTGCTGACCTGATCTATTGTTTTTATTTATAACTTCATGCTGAATGCCTTTTATACATTTACTGTTTCGAACTCTAGTGTTGCAACCTGCTTGTTTCATCATGCAGGATGGGTCTCCCACTCACACCCCATCATGCAGGATGGGTCTCCCACTCACACCCCATCACGCAGGATGGGTCTCCCACTCACACCCCATCATGCAGGATGGGTCTCCCACTCACACCCCATCATGCAGGATGGGTCTCCCACTCACACCCCATCACGCAGGATGGGTCTCCCACTCACACCCCATCATGCAGGATGGGTCTCCCACTCACACCCCATCACGCAGGATGGGTCTCCCACTCACACCCCATCATGCAGGATGGGTCTCCCACTCACACCACATCACGCAGGATGGGTCTCCCACTCACACCCCATCATGCAGGATGGGTCTATCACTCACACCTCATCACGCAGGATGGGTCTCCCACTCACACCCCATCACGCAGGATGGGTCTCCCACTCACACCACATCACGCAGGATGGGTCTCCCACTCACACCCCATCATGCAGGATGGATCTACCACTCACACCTCATCACGCAGGATGGGTCTCCCACTCACACCACATCACGCAGGATGGGTTCCTTGCATCAGGCGAGACATATCGGCAATGAATATACCCAAATGTAGCACGTGTCTCAGTTATCAATATGAAGGTAACATTACAGTAAGACGAAATATTAAAACGCACACCGAGAACAAAACACAAGTTTGCTTCATTTGCTTGTGATCTTCCTGGTGCTCAGGACAGCAAGACAGGACCAACAATCCTGCCTGATGATACTATAAGAGGAAGTTGCACCTTCATAGGTTTGATGAATGAGACACTTGTGCAACACTTTGGTATCTTTGCTGTGGAAACGTTTCGCCAACCGGTGGCTTCCTCCGTCCAGTACAGAGAAGAATAGTTGAAGATCAGACAGTTTCAAGAGATAATCTGTCCCTCGATGTGATCAAGATTGGCTGACTGATCACATTGACTCCAAGCTGAGGGACTGATAGTCTTAAACTCCTTTTGATCATCAACCCTTCTTCCCTATACTGGACTGAGGAAGCCACTGATTGGCGAAACGTTTCCACAATAGAGATACCCAAGTGTTCCATAAGTGTCTAGTTCATCATATCTTCGGTTCTCTGAACCATTTATCTACACCTTGGGTGGTTACTCTCAACCTGTAAACTAGCAGCGATGCTGGGGCTCTGAGGAATGGAGAAATTTAGGTGATAGGATATGGGCCTTGGAGGCCAGGAGATAAACGCTCAAGAAGGGGCTACCAGACAGAGGATGCTGCCATATACCGTAAAGTGGGGGATGGTACAGTCTCAGCCTGCTGCACCGCCAGGTCTAGTCACCATATATCTGTCTGGGCTAACATACACCAACCTCCACCTGCTTTACTTTATCCACGCAGGTAAAAAAAAAAAACTTAAAATCCAGTTACCCGAATGAGGTTTATAGGAAACGAGGCCGGAGTGGACGTTGTAAAGAGTTTTTACGCCTCCTGGACTGCTCCCAGCCAGTGAGCTCCAGATGACCTGGTAGCCTAAGTGTTATCTTGTGGGACACTATTTTACGGATTTTTTAGGAAAAACGTTGCAGAGCAAGCTTTTTTTTTTTTTTTTTGAAGGTACAGTGTTTCATTGGACGTAGAGCTTTACCACAGAGCTCTACACAGAGCTAAACTTTGTCCCTATAAAAGCTTGTTTTGCAGCGTGTATATTGTTTAACTAATGTTGGCAGTAATTCACTTGGATCCCTGGTCAATACTCACTTAATGGCAGGAAAATTCGTCATCAGATTGGAAATTCTTTCTGCATTCACGAGTCTGATTCATTTGTGTATAGTATAATTTTTTTTTTACTCCTGAATTTAAAGGCTAATAGCTGCTATCGTAAGCTGATAAGCTAGTCACTACTGTCCACAGAATGCCTGTGGGATGTACAACAAACTAGCTGCTACTATCCAGAGGAGAGATATGGCTCGCACAAAATACTAGCAGGTAACGTCGGCAGGATGGATGCTGGGTATATAATAAACTAGTCACATGGGTGGCAAAAATTCAATTCAAATCGACGTTCATACCATCGTTGTTGCCACTAAATTTCCCAGAGTGTATCCCCCGGGTTTTATACCACCGCTTCTCGGATCATTCTCGCAGCACGAATGACGAACGTTCACAGCTGAACGTTTCGTTTCTTTGGCCACCTCGTTCTTAAACGTACTAGGCCGTACATTTTTTACAGTTTTTATTTAAATATATATTTCTAAAGGTCTGTGAAATCTAGCTTAACCAATCCTTGAGTAGCCTGACATAACGTGAACTGACTGAAAATAATTCCTCCCTCCTCCCGTAATTCCACTTCCTCCTCAGCTACTCCTTCCTTATTTTTAGCCTCACTTTCTCCTTTTGACATTCCGCGTCCCTTTCTTTTCAATCTACTCCTTTATTCATCCCGTCCTTTTCTCACTCCTCATTTACTCTTATTCTCTACTACTACTAATACCTTCCACTCTACCTCTCATTCATTTGCTCACACTCTACCTATGAAATTTGTAACTAGTGTTGTACCTCAGGTCACTCGCGAAATCGAAATTACATGATTCTAAACAACTCAAGGAACGGGCAGGAGTCAAACCTAGAGCAAGGCAGTCTATAAACTAGGAATAGCTCCCAGAAAACCAGTGCAAACTAGCAAGCCAGCCCTCCCTCTACAGTCATTACACTGTAACACAACACTTTCATTACACTGTAGCACAACACTGTCATTACACTGTAACACAACACACAGTCATCATACTGTAACACAACACATAGTCATTACACTGTAACACAACACAGTCATCATACTGTAACACAACACACAGTCATCATACTGTAACACAACACACAGTTATCACAGTAGCACAACACAGTCATTACACTGTGACACAGCACACAGTCATCACACTGTAACACAACACACAGTCATCATACTATAACACAACACACAGCCATCACACTGTAACACAACACACAGTCATCATACTGTAACATAACACACAGTTATCACAGTAGCACAACACAGTCATTACACTGTGACACAGCACACAGTCATCACACTGTAACACAACACACAGTCATCATACTATAACACAACACACAGTCATCACACTGTAACACAACACACAGCCATCACACTGTAACACAACACGCCGTCATCATACTGTAATACCACACACACACTCAAAACAATGTAACACAACATAGTCATTAAACTGTAACACAGCACAGTTATCTCACTGTAACACAACACAGTCGTCACACTGTAACACAGCACAGTCGTCACACTAACACAATACAGTCATCACATTGTAACAACAGTCATCACACTGTAACACAACACACAGTCATCTTACTGTAACACAACAGTCATCAGACCGGGCCGCGGGGGCATTGACCCCCGAAACTCTCTCCAGGTAAACTCCAGGTAATACTGTAACACAACACAGTCATCACACTGTAACAACAGTCATCACACTGTAACACAACACGCAGCCATCATACTGTTTCACAACACACAGTCATCATACTGTAACACAACACACAGCCATCATACTGTAACACAACACAGTCATCATACTGTAACAAAACACACAGCCATCTTACTGTAACACAACAGAGTCATCATTCTGTAACACAACACAATCATCACACTGTAACACAACACAGTCATCACACTGTAACACAACACACAATCATACTGTAACACAACACACAGCCATCATACTGTAACACAACACAATCATCACACTGTAACACAACACAATCATCACACTGTAACACAACACACAATCATACTGTAACACAACACACAGCCATCATACTGTAACACAACACAGTCATCACACTGTAACACAACACAGTCATCATACTGCAACACAACACACAGCCATCATACTGTAACACAACACAGTCATCACACTGTAACACAACACAGTCATCTTACTGTAACACAACACACAGTCATCTTACTGTAACACAACACAGTCATCATACTGTAACACAACACAGTCATCATACTGTAACACAACACACAGTCATCTTACTGTAACACAACACAGTCATCACACTGTAACACAGCACACAATCATACTGTAACACAACACAGTCATCTTACTGTAACACAACACACAGTCATCTTATGTAACACAACACAGTCATCATACTGTAACACAACACAGTCATCATACTGTAACACAACACACAGTCATCTTACTGTAACACAACACAGTCATCATAGTGTAACACAACACACAGCCATCTTACTGTAACACAACAGAGTCATCATACTGTAACACAACACAGTCATCACACTAACACAACACACAATCTGTAGACAGCCTGTACTGTCTGCACAGACAGCCCATGCTGTCTGCCAGCTTAGTTCATATTTCGCGCCACTCAAGTGCTGCCCTCTGTAGCCAGGCCTCTTGGTGGCCACTTCGGCCTGCCTGGCCATGCCACGCTCTCACTCACACAGCGGCCTAGCAGGAAGACACAAGTACACCCAGCTCTCTCTCGTGGGATGGCCCTGCCCGGGCCGGGGCACAAACACACAAGCCTGTGTAGCCACCACGACTTAACAATAAAGTAAGAAGCCTCTGAAGACGTCTATCATTTAACCACCCGCTTGCAGCACCTTCCAAACAAACCCGTTATAAATCATACTGTAACACAACACAGTCATCATACTGTAACACAACACACAGCCATCACACTGTAACACAACACAGTCATCACACTGTAACACAACACACAGCCATCACACTGTAACACAACACACAGCCATCATACTGTAACACAACACAGTCATCATACTGTAACACAACACACAGCCATCATACTGTAACACAACACAGTCATCATACTGTAACACAACACACAGCCATCATACTGTAACACAACACAGTCATCATACTGTAACACAACACAGTCATCACACTGTAACACAACACACAGTCATACTGTAACACAACACAGTCATCACACTGTAACACAACACACAATCATACTGTAACACAACACAGTCATCTTACTGTAACACAACACACAATCATACTGTAACACAACACAGTCATCTTACTGTAACACAACACACAGTCATCTTACTGTAACACAACACAGTCATCATACTGTAACACAACAAAGTCATCGTACTGTAACACAACACAGTCATCTTACTGTAACACAACACAGTCATCATACTGTAACACAACACACAGTCATCACACTGTAACACAACACAGTCATCTTACTGTAACACAACACAGTCATCATACTGTAACACAACACACAGTCATCACACTGTAACACAACACACAATCATCATACTGTAACACAACACACAGTCATCACACTGTAACAACACAGTCATTAGTGTAACAACACACATTCATTACACTGTAACACAACACAGCCATCATACTGTAACAACACACAGTCATCACACTGTAACACAACACACAGTCATCTTACTGCAACACAACACAGTCATCATACTGTAACACAACACACAGTCATCACACAGTAACACAACACACAGTCATCATACTGTAACACAACACACAGTCATTACACTGTAACACAACACAGTCTTTACTCTGTAACACACCACAGTCTTTACACTGTAACACACCACAGTCATCACACTGTAAAACACCACAGTCTTTACACTGTAACACACCACGGTCATCACACTGTAACACCACAGTCATCACGCTGTAACACACCACAGTCATCACACTGTAACACAACAGTTATCACACTGTAACACAACACAGTCATCACACTGTAACACAACACAGTCATCACACTGTAACACAACACGCTCATCACACTGTAACACAACACAGTCATCACACTGTAACACACCACAGTCATCACACTGTAACACAACACAGTCATCACACTGTAACACGACACAATCATCACACTGTAACACAACACATTCATCACACTGTAACACAACACAGTCATCACACTGTAACAACAGTCATCACACTGTAACACAACACAGTCATCTTACTGTAACACAACACACAGTCATCTTATGTAACACAACACAGTCATCATACTGTAACACAACACAGTCATCATACTGTAACACAACACACAGTCATCTTACTGTAACACAACACAGTCATCATAGTGTAACACAACACACAGCCATCTTACTGTAACACAACAGAGTCATCATACTGTAACACAACACAGTCATCACACTAACACAACCCACAATCTGTAGACAGCCTGTACTGTCTGCACAGACAGCCAATGCTGTCTGCCAGCTTAGTTCATATTTCGCGCCACTCAAGTGCTGCCCTCTGTAGCCAGGCCTCTTGGTGGCCACTTCGGCCTGCCTGGCCATGCCACGCTCTCACTCACACAGCGGCCTAGCAGGAAGACACAAGTACACCCAGCTCTCTCTCGTGGGATGGCCCTGCCCGGGCCATGGGCACAAACACACAAGCCTGTGTAGCCACCACGACTTAACAATAAAGTAAGAAGCCTCTGAAGACGTCTATCATTTAACCACCCGCTTGCAGCACCTTCCAAACAAACCCGTTATAAATCATACTGTAACACAACACAGTCATCATACTGTAACACAACACACAGCCATCATACTGTAACACAACACAGTCATCATACTGTAACACAACACAGTCATCACACTGTAACACAACACACAGTCATACTGTAACACAACACAGTCATCACACTGTAACACAACACACAATCATACTGTAACACAACACAGTCATCTTACTGTAACACAACACACAATCATACTGTAACACAACACAGTCATCTTACTGTAACACAACACACAATCATACTGTAACACAACACAGTCATCTTACTGTAACACAACACACAATCATACTGTAACACAACACAGTCACCATACTGTAACACAACACACAGCCATCATACTGTAACACAACACAGTCATCATACTGTAACACAACACACAGCCATCATACTGTAACACAACACAGTCATCATACTGTAACACAACACAGTCATCACACTGTAACACAACACACAGTCATACTGTAACACAACACAGTCATCACACTGTAACACAACACACAATCATACTGTAACACAACACAGTCATCTTACTGTAACACAACACACAATCATACTGTAACACAACACAGTCATCTTACTGTAACACAACACACAGTCATCTTACTGTAACACAACACAGTCATCATACTGTAACACAACAAAGTCATCGTACTGTAACACAACACAGTCATCTTACTGTAACACAACACAGTCATCATACTGTAACACAACACACAGTCATCACACTGTAACACAACACACAATCATCATACTGTAACACAACACACAGTCATCACACTGTAACAACACAGTCATTAGTGTAACAACACACATTCATTACACTGTAACACAACACAGCCATCATACTGTAACAACACACAGTCATCACACTGTAACACAACACACAGTCATCTTACTGCAACACAACACAGTCATCATACTGTAACACAACACACAGTCATCACACTGTAACACAACACACAGTCATCATACTGTAACACAACACACAGTCATTACACTGTAACACAACACAGTCTTTACTCTGTAACACACCACAGTCTTTACACTGTAACACACCACAGTCATCACACTGTAACACACCACAGTCTTTACACTGTAACACACCACGGTCATCACACTGTAACACCACAGTCATCACGCTGTAACACACCACAGTCATCACACTGTAACACAACAGTTATCACACTGTAACACAACACAGTCATCACACTGTAACACAACACAGTCATCACACTGTAACACAACACGCTCATCACACTGTAACACAACACAGTCATCACACTGTAACACACCACAGTCATCACACTGTAACACAACACAGTCATCACACTGTAACACGACACAATCATCACACTGTAACACAACACATTCATCACACTGTAACACAACACAGTCATCACACTGTAACAACAGTCATCACACTGTAACACAACACAGTCATCACACTGTAACACAACACATTCATCACACTGTAACACAACACATTCATCACACTGTAACACAACACAATCATCACACTGTAACACAACACATTCATCACACTGGAATACAACACATTCATCACACTGTAGCACAACACACAGTCATCACACTGTAACACAACACATTCATCACACTGTAACACAACACAGTCATCACACTGTAACACAACACAGTCATCACACTGTAACCCAACACAATCATCACACTGTAACACAACACATTCATCACACTGTAACACAACACATTCATCAAAACGTAACACAACACACAATCATCATACTGTAACACAGCACAGTGATCACACAGTAACACAACACAGTCATCACACTGTAACACAACACAATCATCACACTGCAACACAACACATTCATCACACTAACACAACAGAGTCATCACACTGTAACACAACACATTCATCACACTGTAACACAACACAGTCATCACACTGTAACACAACACAATCATCACACTGTAACACAACACAATCATCACACATTAAAAAAACACAGTCATCACACTGTACCACAACACATTCATCACACTGTAACACAACACAATCATCACACTGTAACACAACACAGTCATCACACTGTAACACAACACAGCCATCACACTGTAACACAACACAGTCATCACACTGTAACACAACACAGTCATCACACTGTAACACAACACAGCCATCACACTGTAACACAACACAGTCATCACACTGTAACACAACACAGTCATCACACTGTAACACAACACAATCATCACACTGTAACACAAAACAGTCATCACACTGTAACACAACACAGCCATCACACTGTAACACAACACAGTCATCACACTGTAACACAACACAGTCATCACACTGTAACACAACACAGTCATCACACTGTAACACAACACAGTCATCACACTGTAACACAACACAGTCATCACACTGTAACACAACACAGTCATCACACTGTAACACAACACAGTCATCGTACTGTAACACAACACAGTCATCTTACTGTAACACAACACAGTCATCATACTGTAACACAACACACAGTCATCACACTGTAACACAACACACAATCATCATACTGTAACACAACACACAGTCATCACACTGTAACACAACACAGTCATTAGTGTAACAACACACATTCATTACACTGTAACACAACACAGCCATCATACTGTAACAACACACAGTCATCACACTGTAACACAACACACAGTCATCTTACTGTAACACAACACAGTCATCATACTGTAACACAACACACAGTCATCACACTGTAACACAACACACAGTCATCATACTGTAACACAACACACAGTCATTACACTGTAACACAACACAGTCTTTACTCTGTAACACACCACACAACGAGAAGCAATTATTACTACAGAAAAAGCGTCCTTCCTCCAAAATTTGCACCAGTCAACTATAGTGATAATATAGCATTTATTGTGGTGGAGACGGAAAAAAGAAAAAAAAAAAAAAAAAAAAAAAAAAAAAAAAAAAAAAAAAAAAAAAAAACAAACCAAAAACAAAAAAAAAAAAAAAAAAAAGAGAAAAGCCAGATACAGCGATTGATAAACAAGGAGGTGACCGTTCGTCATTGTAGGAGCTGCCAGATATCACCGGCTCTTCAACACGCAAGTTATACTTTTGTATCAGTCAAATCACATATTACTCGGGTAGATAATTTCCAGTAGATCCTTCATGTGTTAGCTCAAATCACCGACCAGTATGTTTTAAATAAGTGACCCACTGATCAGAGCAGATCGACTGGCCCGAACCCTTGCCTGGTCCGAACCCTTGACTGGTCCGAACCCGGGACTGGTTTCAAACAGTTTCGTTGGACAATAAAGCAGACTGTAAACGGATGGGGTTGTAGGCGCCCTATAAACACAAACATTAAAAATCAGGAACGTGACGGTAAGCTGTCCAATATACAAAAAGAGTTAGAAACAGAAATACAAATAGCTAGAGCTTCATTTAAGGTTATTAATAGAATTTTCAAGAGGTTGCTAGTAGAATTGCAGTAAATCAACCATTCAAATCATTATGAAGCCCTGTGTAGTCTGTGGTCAGTCAAACAAACGGGCTTCCACATGGATAAATTGTCATTTTTGTGGAAATTGGTGTCACGCCCCTTGTGCAGATATCCCAGAACTAGCTACAAGCAGTATTAAAACAGAGAAGTGTTTTTGGGTATGCTCAAATGAGGAAAAACTGTGGACTAAAATCACAAGGGTATTAAAAGAGGACAACATCAAAGCTGCTTTCATAGAAAACCTGGAAGCTTTCTACAACAGATGGGAACATAAAATGTCTGGGCTGAATGGTACTGCCCTTGATACTGGCCATGTAGTCATAAACTGTAAGGCTGGAGGTGATGTCCTGGTAGTCAGTAAATGTGGGGCTGATAGTGCTGTCCTGGGAGACAGTAATGGTGAAGCTGGAGGTGCTGTCCTGGGAGACAGTAATGGTGAAGCTGGAGGTGCTGTCCTGGGAGACAGTAATGGTGAAGCTGGAGGTGTCCTGGGAGACAGTAATGGTGAAGCTGGAGGTGCTGTCCTGGGAGACAGAAATGGTGAAGCTGGAGATACTGTCCTGGGAGACAGAAATGGTGAAGCTGGAGGTGCTGTCCTGGGAGACAGAAATGGTGAAGCTGGAGATACTGTCCTGGGAGACAGTAATGGTGAAGCTGGAGGTGCTGTCCTGGGAGACAGAAATGGTGAAGCTGGAGATACTGTCCTGGGAGACAGAAATGGTGAAGCTGGAGATATTGTCCAGGGAGTCGGGAATTATACGCAGGAAGGAATACATATAAATGACCTCATAGGGGACAGGAGCCATAGTAGGGAAACAAGTGTAGTCAAAGATAAGATAAAACCAATATTGCAAACTAGAAATACCGCAGGAAATAGCAAACAAGAGGACTCCAATAGCAATAGTGAGGATAAATTACCAAAAACAACTGGTGGGAGCTCCATTGTTGGTGCTAGGGAGGATAGAAGTAAGACAGGGAAACATGCACCAACAGGGAATACAGTCACAGAAACCCAAGGCAAGCGGAAACCAAGCCTGTGCACATACTATGCACTTGGTATCTGCTGGCATGGGAAATCTGGAAAAACAGATGGGACATGCAACTATGACCACCCTAGAAAATGCCATGCCCATATGAAAACAGGAAAATGCAAACTCCCTTCCTGTAAGCTTTTTCACCCTGAAATGTGTACCTCTTCAGTACAGGAAAGACTGTGCTATAACTTAAATTGCCAGGCATACCATCTAAAGGGGACAAAAAGATACAAAACATCCAGGCCAGGGGAAAACCTGGGTAGCCACAGCCACTCAAGAGGGAGAGGTTTTTTAGTGCCAGGAAGGAAAAAAAACTGGCAGGAAATGGCAGAAATCGTACACCAAATCCAGTCATTCCTGGAGTGGAACCACAGTCGATGGCCTCCACTCCAAACCAACAGATACAGATACTAATGCCGGAAAAAAAATCCCCCCCCAGTACCAACAATACCACCAGTCCGATAACATTCTTCTTTGCAAATATACAGGGTCTAAAGCCAGCTACAAACAACAAAATACCTTTCATCCGTGGACTGCTTGCAGAGGCAAAGGCAATGTTCGCGGCTTTCACTGAGACCCACATAAAGGATCACTTGGACAACGAAGTATGGATCCCAGGTTACAACCTATACAGATGTGACAGAGTGAACAGGCAAAAGGGGGGGGTTGGCCTGTACATTGCAGAGTCACTTGTTTGCACAGAACTGCTTAATGCCTCAAATGACGTAGTGGAAGTTTTAGCAGTAAAGGTCGAGAACCAAAACCTAGTCATTGTGGTAGTCTACAAGCCTCCGGATGCAACATCCCAGCAATTCCAGGAACAGCTGTTAAAAATTGACCACTGTCTGGAAAATCTTCCAGCTCCTGCACCCAACATCTTGCTCCTGGGGGATTTCAACTTAAGGCACCTAAAATGGAGGAATATAGCAAATAATATTGTTGCAGAAATAACACCAGGAGGCAGCTCTGATGAAAACTCACACTCACACGAGCTTTTAAATCTCTGCACAAAATTCAATTTAAACCAGCAAATAATAGAGCCTACAAGACTGGAGAATACACTAGACCTCATCTTCACTAACAATGATGATCTGATAAGAAATGTCACCATATCAAAAACAATATACTCAGATCACAACATAATTGAGGTTCAGACATGTATGCATGGAGCCCCAGACCGACAAAATGAGACTAGTCATGAGGGAGCATTCACCAAATTCAACTTCAATAACAAAAACATAAAGTGGGACCAAGTAAACCAAGTCCTAACCGATATAAGCTGGGAAGATATACTAAGCAACACAGACCCAAACTTATGCCTAGAACAGATTAACTCGGTGGCACTCGATGTATGCACAAGGCTTATTCCTCTAAGAAAAAGGAGGAGTAGATGTAAAATAGAAAGAGACAGGCGCTCCCTTTACAGGCGACGGAAAAGAATAACAGAGCGGCTAAAAGAGGTCAATATATCTGAAATGCGCAGGGAGACACTGGTCAGAGAAATAGCAAGCATCGAACTTAAGCTAAAAGAATCCTTTAGGAGTCAGGAATCGCGGGAAGAACTAAAAGCCATAAATGAAATCGAAAGAAACCCAAAGTATTTCTTCTCCTATGCCAAATCAAAATCGAGAACAACGTCCAGTATTGGGCCCCTACTTAAACAAGATGGGTCCTACACAGATGACAGCAAGGAAATGAGTGAGCTACTCAAGTCCCAATATGACTCAGTTTTTAGCAAGCCGCTAACCAGACTGAGAGTCGAAGACCAAAATGAATTTTTTATGAGAGAGCCACAAAATTTGACTAACACAAGCCTATCCGATGTTATCCTGACGCCAAATGACTTCGAACAGGCGATAAATGACATGCCCATGCACTCTGCCCCAGGGCCAGACTCATGGAACTCTGTGTTCATCAAGAACTGCAAGAAGCCCCTATCACGAGCCTTTTCTATCCTATGGAGAGGGAGCATGGACACGGGGGTCGTCCCTCAGTTACTAAAAACAACAGACATAGCCCCACTCCACAAAGGGGGCAGTAAAGCAACAGCAAAGAACTACAGACCAATAGCACTAACATCCCATATCATAAAAATCTTTGAAAGGGTCCTAAGAAGCAAGATCACCACCCATCTAGAAACCCATCAGTTACACAACCCAGGGCAACATGGGTTTAGAACAGGTCGCTCCTGTCTGTCTCAACTACTGGATCACTACGACAAGGTCCTAAATGCACTAGAAGACAAAAAGAATGCAGATGTAATATATACAGACTTTGCAAAAGCCTTCGACAAGTGTGACCATGGCGTAATAGCGCACAAAATGCGCGCTAAAGGAATAACAGGAAAAGTCGGTCGATGGATCTATAATTTCCTCACTAACAGAACACAGAGAGTAGTCGTCAACAGAGTAAAGTCCGAGGCAGCTACGGTGACAAGCTCTGTCCCACAAGGCACAGTACTAGCTCCCATCTTGTTCCTCATCCTCATATCCGACATAGACAAGGATGTCAGCCACAGCACCGTGTCTTCCTTTGCAGATGACACCCGAATCTGCATGACAGTGTCTTCCATTGCAGACACTGCAAGGCTCCAGGCGGACATCAACCAAATCTTTCAGTGGGCTGCAGAAAACAATATGAAGTTCAACGATGAGAAATTTCAATTACTCAGATATGGTAAACATGAGGAAATTAAATCTTCATCAGAGTACAAAACAAATTCTGGCCACAAAATAGAGCGAAACACCAACGTCAAAGACCTAGGAGTGATTATGTCGGAGGATCTCACCTTCAAGGACCATAACATTGTATCAATCGCATCTGCTAGAAAAATGACAGGATGGATAATGAGAACCTTCAAAACTAGGGAGGCCAAGCCCATGATGACACTCTTCAGGTCACTTGTTCTATCTAGGCTGGAATATTGCTGCACTCTAACAGCACCTTTCAAGGCAGGTGAAATTGCCGACCTAGAAAATGTACAGAGAACTTTCACGGCGCGCATAACGGAGATAAAACACCTCAATTACTGGGAGCGCTTGAGGTTTCTAAACCTGTATTCCCTGGAACGCAGGAGGGAGAGATACATGATTATATACACCTGGAAAATCCTAGAGGGACTAGTACCAAACTTGCACACGAAAATCACTCACTACGAAAGCAAAAGACTTGGCAGACGATGCACCATCCCCCCAATGAAAAGCAGGGGTGTCACTAGCACGTTAAGAGACCATACAATAAGTGTCAGGGGCCCGAGACTGTTCAACTGCCTCCCAGCACACATAAGGGGGATTACCAACAGACCCCTGGCAGTCTTCAAGCTGGCACTGGACAAGCACCTAAAGACAGTTCCTGATCAGCCGGGCTGTGGCTCGTACGTTGGTTTGCGTGCAGCCAGCAGCAACAGCCTGGTTGATCAGGCGCTGATCCACCAGGAGGCCTGGTCACAGACCGGGCCGCGGGGGCGTTGACCCCCGAAACTCTCTCCAGGTAAACTCCAGGTAAACAGTCTTTACACTGTAACACACCACAGTCATCACACTGTAACACACCACAGTCTTTACACTGTAACACACCACGGTCATCACACTGTAACACCACAGTCATCACGCTGTAACACACCACAGTCATCACACTGTAACACAACAGTTATCACACTGTAACACAACACAGTCATCACACTGTAACACAACACAGTCATCACACTGTAACACACCACAGTCATCACACTGTAACACAACACAGTCATCACACTGTAACACGACACAATCATCACACTGTAACACAACACATTCATCACACTGTAACACAACACAATCATCACACTGTAACAACAGTCATCACACTGTAACACAACACAGTCATCACACTGTAACACAACACATTCATCACACTGTAACACAACACATTCATCACACTGTAACACAACACAATCATCACACTGTAACACAACACATTCATCACACTGGAATACAACACATTCATCACACTGTAGCACAACACACAGTCATCACACTGTAACACAACACATTCATCACACTGTAACACAACACAGTCATCACACTGTAACACAACACAGTCATCACACTGAAACCCAACACAATCATCACACTGTAACACAACACATTCATCACAATGTAACACAACACACAATCATCATACTGTAACACAGCACAGTGATCACACAGTAACACAACACAGTCATCACACTGTAACACAACACAATCATCACACTGCAACACAACACATTCATCACAATAACACAACAGAGTCATCACACTGTAACACAACACATTCATCACACTGTAACACAACACAGTCATCACACTGTAACACAACACAATCATCACACTGTAACACAACACAATCATCACACATTAAAAAAACACAGTCATCACACTGTAACACAACACATTCATCACACTGTAACACAACACAATCATCACACTGTAACACAACACATTCATCACACTGTAACACAACACAGTCATCACACTGTAACACAACACAGCCATCACACTGTAACACAACACAGTCATCACACTGTAACACAACACAGTCATCACACTGTAACACAACACAATCATCACACTGTAACACAACACAGTCATCACACTGTAACACAACACAGCCATCACACTGTAACATAAAACACAGTCATCTCACTGTAACACAACACAGTCATCACACTGTAACACAACACAGTCATCACACTGTAACACAACACAGTCATCACACTGTAACACAACACAGTCATCACACTGTAACACAACACAGTCATCACACTGTAACACAACACAATCATCACACTGTAACACAACACAGTCATCACACTGTAACACAACACAGTCATCACACTGTAACACAACACAGTCATCACACTGTAACACAACACAGTCATCACACTGTAACACAACACAGTCATCACACTGTAACACAACACAATCATCACACTGTAACACAACACAGCCATCACACTGTAACACAACACAGTCATCACACTGTAACACAACACAGTCATCACACTGTAACACAACACAGTCATCACACTGTAACACAACACAGTCATCACACTGTAACACAACACAATCATCACACTGTAACACAACACAGTCATCACACTGTAACACAACACAGTCATCACACTGTAACACAACACAATCATCACACTGTAACACAACACAGTCATCACACTGTAACACAACACAGTCATCACACTGTAACACAACACAGTCATCATACTAACACAAAACAGTCTATAGATTCTTGATGTCAGATGAATTAAAAAAACGTAATTTACTTAATGAATTCCTCCCTTGCCAAAAATAAAAAAAATTCTGTGATTAGTACAAATTTTTATTTTTTCCTTGAAACAATTTAAAAAATAACTTACTAAAATGCTATTTAAGTTTTAAGTCGAAATTACAAACTTAAATTTTCCAGTTTTTTTCTAATTTCTCCTGTCTTGAATTAGAGTAATATTGTTGTAATTTAATTTTAAGTTTTAACCGAATATTCACTTCTTGCTCAGGTCTCAAAAAATAGTATTTCAGTTTTATGTAAGTTTATATTAAAGTGTTTATTGAATTTGTTTAAGTTGTCTAGTGTGGGTTTGATCTTTCTGTTAGTGGGAGGTGAAGACTGTGTGGTGTGTTGTGGTGTTAGTGGGAGGTGAAGACTGTGTGGTGTGTTGTGGTGTTAGTGGGAGGTGAAGACTGTGTGGTGTGTCGTGGTGTTAGTGGGAGGTGAAGACTGTGTGGTGTGTTGTGGTGTTAGTGGGAGGTGAAGACTGTGTGGTGTGTTGTGGTGTTAGTGGGAAGTGAAGACTGTGTGGTGTGTCGTGGTGTTAGTGGAAGATGAAGACTGTGTGGTGTGTTGTGGTGTTAGTGGGAGGTGAAGACTGTGTGGTGTGTCGTGGTGTTAGTGGGAGGTGAAGACTGTGTGGTGTGTTGTGGTGTTAGTGGGAGGTGAAGACTGTGTGGTGTGTTGTGGTGTTAGTGGGAGGTGAAGACTGTGTGGTGTGTCGTGGTGTTAGTGGGAGGTGAAGACTGTGTGGTGTGTTGTGGTGTTAGTGGGAGGTGAAGACTGTGTGGTGTGTTGTGGTGTTAGTGGGAGGTGAAGACTGTGTGGTGTGTCGTGGTGTTAGTGGGAGGTGAAGACTGTGTGGTGTGTTGTGGTGTTAGTGGGAGGTGAAGACTGTGTGGTGTGTTGTGGTGTTAGTGGGAAGTGAAGACTGTGTGGTGTGTCGTGGTGTTAGTGGAAGGTGAAGACTGTGTGGTGTGTTGTGGTGTTAGTGGGAAGTGAAGACTGTGTGGTGTGTTGTGGTGTTAGTGGGAGGTGAAGACTGTGTGGTGTGTTGTGGTGTTAGTGGGAGGTGAAGACTATGTGGTGTGTTGTGGTGTTAGTGGGAAGTGAAGACTGTGTGGTGTGTCGTGGTGTTAGTGGGAGGTGAAGACTGTGTGGTGTGTTGTGGTGTTAGTGGGAAGTGAAGACTGTGTGGTGTGTTGTGGTGTTAGTGGGAGGTGAAGACTGTGTGGTGTGTTGTGGTGTTAGTGGGAAGTGAAGACTGTGTGGTGTGTTGTGGTGTTAGTGGGAGGTGAAGACTGTGTGGTGTGTCGTGGTGTTATTGGGAGGTGAAGACTGTGTGGTGTGTCGTGGTGTTAGTGGGAGGTGAAGACTGTGTGGTGTGTTGTGGTGTTAGTGGGAGGTGAAGACTGTGTGGTGTGTTGTGGTGTTAGTGGGAGGTGAAGACTGTGTGGTGTGTTGTGGTGTTAGTGGGAGGTGAAGACTGTGTGGTGTGTTGTGGTGTTAGTGGGAGGTGAAGACTGTGTGGTGTGTAGTGGTGTTAGTGGGAGGTGAAGACTGTGTGGTGTGTTGTGGTGTTAGTGGGAGATGAAGACTGTGTGGTGTGTTGTGGTGTTAGTGGGAGGTGAAGACTGTGTGGTGTGCTGTGGTGTTAGTGGGAGGTGAAGACTGTGTGGTGTGCTGTGGTGTTAGTGGGAGGTGAAGACTGTGTGGTGTGTCGTGGTGTTAGTGGGAGGTGAAGACTGTGTGGTGTGTTGTGGTGTTAGTGGGAGGTGAAGACTGTGTGGTGTGTTGTGGTGTTAGTGGGAGGTGAAGACTGTGTGGTGTGTTGTGGTGTTAGTGGGAGGTGAAGACTGTGTGGTGTGTTGTGGTGTTAGTGGGAAGTGAAGACTGTGTGGTGTGTCGTGGTGTTAGTGGGAGCTGAAGACTGTGTGGTGTGTGTTAGTGGTGTTAGTGGGAGGTGAAGTGAAGACTGTGTGGTGTGTTGTGGTGTTAGTGGGAGGTGAAGACTGTGTGGTGTGTTGTGGTGTTAGTGGGAGGTGAAGACTGTGTGGTGTGTTGTGGTGTTAGTGGGAGATGAAGACTGTGTGGTGTGTTGTGGTGTTAGGTGAAGACTGTGTGGTGTGTTGTGGTGTTAGTGGGAGATGAAGACTGTGTGGTGTGTTGTGGTGTTAGTGGGAGGTGAAGACTGTGTGGTGTGTTGTGGTGTTAGTGGGAGGTGAAGACTGTGTGGTGTGTTGTGGTGTTAGTGGGAAGTGAAGACTGTGTGGTGTGTCGTGGTGTTAGTGGGAGGTGAAGACTGTGTGGTGTGTCGTGGTGTTAGTGGGAGGTGAAGACTGTGTGGTGTGTTGGGGTGTTAGTGGGAGGTGAAGACTGTGTGGTGTGTCGTGGTGTTAGTGGGAGGTGAAGACTGTGGTGTGTTGTGGTGTTAGTGGGAGGTGAAGACTGTGGTTTGTTGTGGTGTTAGTGGGAGGTGAAGACTATGCTTAGTGTTGTGGTGTTAGTGGGAGGTGAAGACTGTGGTTTGTTGTGGTGTTAGTGGGAGGTGAAGACTGTGTGATGTGTTGTGGTGTTAGTGGGAGGGGAAGACTATGCTTAGTATTGTGGTGTTAGTGGGAGGTGAAGACTGGTGTGCTGTGGTGTTAGTGGGTGGTGAAGACTATGTGGTGTGTTGTGGTGTTTGTGGGAGGTGAAGACTGGTGTGTTGTGGTGTTAGTCGGAGGTGAAAACTGTGGTGTGTTGTGGTGTTTGTCGGAGGTGAAGACTGTGTTATGTGTTGTGTTGTTAGAGGATAGTGAAGACTATGTGGTGTGTTGTGGTGTTAGTCGGAGGTGAAGTCTGTGTGATGTGTTCTGGTGTTAGAGGATAGTGAAGACTATGTGGTGTGTTGTGGTGTTAGTCGGAGGTGAGGCCTGTGTGATGTGTTGTGGTGTTAGAGGATGGTGAAGACTATGTGGTGTGTTGTGGTGTTAGAGGTGAAGACTATGTGGTGTGTTGTGGTGTTAGAGGTGAAGACTATGTGGTGTGTTGTGGTGTTAGTCGGAGGTGAAGTCTGTGTGATGTGTTGTGGTGTTAGAGGATAGTGAAGACTATGTGGTGTGTTGTGGTGTTAGTCGGAGGTGAGGCCTGTGTGATGTGTTGTGGTGTTAGAGGATAGTGAAGACTATGTGGTGTGTTGTGCACTATATGGGTCTCTTCTTGTGAGAAGTTATACTGGTAATCTCGTACCCTGAAATCTCTTGCTTCTCTGCTCTCCTCCCCTCCCTCCCTCTCCCCTCACATTTCTCTTCTATTCTCCACCTTCCCTTCCCTTTTCCCCTCGCCACTGCTTTCCACATCTCCCTCACTTCGACTGACCCCTTCTCACCTTCCCCTGCTTCCTCCCCTCCCCTCCCCTCCCCTCTCCTCCCCTCCCCTCCCCTCCCCTTACCATGATCGCTGGAGTGTGAGTAATCGTGTTAGTTCGTCACATAAGTGACTGACATCCTCGTCTACACTCGCCTCTTACTGATTTTATCCATCTGCCCAGGTCCGGCCCTCAGCCCCTAGCCACCGCCCGGCCCTCAGCCTCTAGCCCCGGCCCAGCCCTCATCCACAGCCCAAGCCCCCAGGCTCCAGCCCCAGCCCGCAGCCCAGCCTCAAGCCCTAGCCAACAGCCCTCAGGCACAGTCTCCAGCCTCACTTCTTAACCCCAGCCCTCAGTCCTGCCCCAGGCCCAGTATCTTTATATATATGTATATATATATATATATATATATATATATATATATATATATATATATATATATATATATATATATATATATATATATATATATATAATATATATATATATATATATATATATATATATATATATATATATATATATATATATATATATATATATATATATATATATATATATATATATATATATATATATATATATATATATATATATATATATACATATACTGGCTGACACCTATATCCATCACAGTGTGGGGCGACAGGGAGGAGCTGCTGACCACAGGGAGGAGTACAAGATCGGCAAGTACATGGATATAAGCCAACAGTATCAATTTATCCCAGTGGGATCAGAGACCTTGGGATCATGGGGAAAAAATGCCACACGTTTCCTTAAAGAATTGGGTTCCAGACTCATCGACACCACCAGGGACCCGAGGGCAGCCACTTTCATGTTTTAGCGCCTCAGTGTGGCCATCCAGAGGGGAAATGCTTTCTGCATACTTGGCTTGCGTCCAGCCTCGGAGGAGCTGGAGGAAATTCATGATCTTTGATACATTGTGCCTTGAGTTTTCTCTGAGGTACGTTTATTGTCTTCTCTGAGGATGAGGGTCCCCATTCCAGCTATAGAGGTGGTACTTCCCTATATATATATATTTATATATATATTTATATATATATTTATATATATATTTATATATATATTTATATATATATATATATATATGTATATATATATATATATATATATTCGTGCCGAATATGTAAAACTGGTCAATTAGCAAGAACTCATTTAAAATTAAGTCCTTTCTAAAATTTTCTCTTATACGTTTAAAGATATATTTTTTTCATTAATGTTAATGTAAAAAATTTTAATTTTGCTCCAAAAGAATCTTAGAAAACTTACCTAACCTTATTATAACAAGAACAATTTATTTTAGCCTAACCCAACTAAATATATTTTAGATTTGTTTACAATAATTTAATACTAAACACACACAGTGAAATATATTTTTTTTTGTTAGGTTCAGAATGATTTTGGCGAAATTATTGCATACACAAATTTTCGCTTGTCCTATATGGCAAGATGAGCGTTGCTATTTAAGCCAAGATCGCAAATTCTGCCTATTCGGCACGACATATATATATATATATATATATATATATATATATATATATATATATATATATATATATATATATATATATATATATATATATATACACATACATACATACACATGTATATATATTTCACTTCCAGCAGTGCCCTCAAGTTTTTCTTTCCCGTCTCTTGAGCAATCTCTCCCTGTCCACCCTATCATTTCCTGTAAGTATTTTGTACGTCGTTATCATATCACCCCTTCTATCCTCTAATGCCAACAGGCTTTGCTCACATAATTTCTCCTCATAGGTCATACCCTTCAGCTCCGGGACTAGACTCGTTGCTAACCTCTGCACTTTCTCCAGTTTCTTAACATTCCTGATCAGGCGTGGGGGCTCCACTTTGGCGCTGCGTAATCCATAATATGTGAATCATTAGTTTAGAAACCCGACAAGTTCGGTCCATCAAGACTGATGGACTGAACTGAGGGACTGGATACCTTAAACTCCTCATTTTCCACCCTTCTCTGCCTTGGACTGAAGAAACCACTGCGTGGCGAAACGTTTCCAGAATAAAGATACCAAAATGTTGCACCAGTGTCTCGCTCCAAAATATACCTGACTTACGTTGTAAAGCTTAGTTCTAACAGATGTCCGTTATCTGCACCAGCCATTCTGTACATACTTCAGGTGATATGCTCGGTATAGTGCTCACCCGGAGGTCCTCCGTGAGTGAGGTTTGTAACCTTTGCTTTGTGTGGTTGCAGGGGTCGATTTACACCCCCTGGCTTTGTATGTATTAGTGTATATGTACGTGTATGTGTGTATGTGTATGTATATATACGTGTATGTGAGTGCATATGTGTGTGTATATGTTTCCCTATATGTGTTTGTACTCACCTATTTATAGTTGCAAGGGTAGAGTCACAGTAAGTGTATGTGTGCGCGTGTGTGTATGTGAGAGGAGAGCAAAGATTTGGAAAGTAGAAGTATGTCAGTAGTCAGAGAGAGAGAGAGAGAGAGAGAGAGAGAGAGAGAGAGAGAGAGAGAGAGAGAGAGAGAGAGAGAGAGAGAGAGAGAGAGAGAAATGCTTTGAAATGAGCTGATGTAGGTAACAGCTCTTAGCTTGCCAATAAATTTAGCAATCCCTAACCTGTATATAGCTTGTCAACAAAGCTAGAGATCCTTAACCTAACCTTGTCAAACCCTGTGTAAAAAAAAAAAAAAAAAAAAAAAAGAGGCGTCTCTGTGCTACACGAGGTCAGGTCAGCGCTGTACCTCACCGCACCAGACAGCAGAGAGTGCAAAGTCCAGCAGAAATTTCTAACGCAATTAATTATTGGCCTTGAAGATTTGATGCGAATTGAAAAGAGGCTGTCACAGGCCATGGCAATAATACTAACATTTGTGTCCGTCAATAATAATGGTAAATTAGGACCCACGTATATCATATCAAAATAAAATCTAATCCACTGGAAAACACCAGTTTTTGAGTTGTTAAAGTCGATCTTAAGATTTATTCGCTAGTTATTTCAGAGATCAATATCCTTAAATGCATCAGTACCTGAAGTTTGAAGCCGATCAGACGTTGCATTGTCTGACGAGTCATTCACGATTCATATCATGAAAAAACAAACAAACCAGTATTTCCATTTTCTCAATTTATTCCGTAAAAGTAGAAAATTGGATCAAAAGTCAATGTAAAGTTTTATCTACTTAAATATCACCAGAGTTTAAGGTTTGAAGTCTATCAAAAGAGGCGTTTTCGAGTTATTTCTCGAAAAAAACTTGTTTGATAAAATTTGCAAATTAACACAAAGACAACACAAAGTCAAGGCGAAACTTCCTTTGAGAAAAACACATCAGGACGAAGAGTTTGAAGTCGACCAGAAGATGCATTCTCAAGTAACTGCACATATTCCAACAGTTAAACGTTTATTAACTATGTAGTAAAATTTAAGAAATTTGCAGTTTGAAGATCCAGCAGTTACTGCGAGATTGATGCCACTCAGAAGATACCAAACCTGAGTGGTTGATGTTCCAGTGGTTGATGTTCCAGTGGTTGATGTTCCAGTGGTTGATGTTCCAGTGGTTGATGTTCCAGTGGTTGATGTTCCAGTGGTTGATGTTCCAGTGGTTGATGTTCCAGTGGTTGATGTTCCAGTGATTGATGTTCCAGTGGTTGATGTTCCAGTGGTTGATGTTCCAGTGATTGATGTTCCAGTGGATGTTCCAGTGGTTGATGTTCCAGTGGTTGATGTTCCAGTGGTTGATGTTCCAGTGGTTGATGTTCCAGTGGTTGATGTTCCAGTGGTTGATGTTCCAGTGGTTGATGTTCCATTGGTTGATGTTCCAGTGATTGATGTTCCAGTGGTTGATGTTCCAGTGGTTGATGTTCCAGTGGTTGATGTTCCAGTGGTTGATGTTCCAGTGGTTGATGTTCCAGTGGTTGATGTTCCAGTGGTTGATGTTCCAGTGGTTGATGTTCCAGTGGTTGATGTTCCATTGGTTGATGTTCCAGTGGTTGATGTTCCAGTGGTTGATGTTCCAGTGGTTGATGTTCCAGTGGTTGATGTTCCAGTGGTTGATGTTCCAGTGGTTGATGTTCCAGTGGTTGATGTTCCAGTGGTTGATGTTCCAGTGGCTGATGTTCCAGTGGTTGATGTTCCAGTGGTTGATGTTCCAGTGGTTGATGTTCCAGTGATTGATGTTCCAGTGGTTGATGTTCCAGTGGTTGATGTTCCAGTGGTTGATGTTCCAGTGGTTGATGTTCCAGTGGTTGATGTTCCAGTGGTTGATGTTCCAGTGGTTGATGTTCCAGTGGTTGATGTTCCAGTGATTGATGTTCCAGTGGTTGATGTTCCAGTGGTTGATGTTCCAGTGGTTGATGTTCCAGTGATTGATGTTCCAGTGGTTGATGTTCCAGTGGTTGATGTTCCAGTGGTTGATGTTCCAGTGGTTGATGTTCCAGTGGTTGATGTTCCAGTGGTTGATGTTCCAGTGGTTGATGTTCCAGTGGTTGATGTTCCAGTGGTTGATGTTCCAGTGATTGATGTTCCAGTGGTTGATGTTCCAGTGGTTGATGTTCCAGTGATTGATGTTCCAGTGGTTGATGTTCCAGTGGTTGATGTTCCAGTGGTTGATGTTCCAGTGGTTGATGTTCCAGTGGTTGATGTTCCAGTGATTGATGTTCCAGTGGTTGATGTTCCAGTGGTTGATGTTCCAGTGATTGATGTTCCAGTGGTTGATGTTCCAGTGGTTGATGTTCCAGTGGTTGATGTTCCAGTGGTTGATGTTCCAGTGGTTGATGTTCCAGTGGTTGATGTTCCAGTGGTTGATGTTCCAGTGGTTGATGTTCCAGTGGTTGATGTTCCAGTGGTTGATGTTCCAGTGGTTGATGTTCCAGTGGTTGATGTTCCAGTGATTGATGTTCCAGTGGTTGATGTTCCAGTGGTTGATGTTCCAGTGATTGATGTTCCAGTGGATGTTCCAGTGGTTGATGTTCCAGTGGTTGATGTTCCAGTGGTTGATGTTCCAGTGGTTGATGTTCCAGTGGTTGATGTTCCAGTGGTTGATGTTCCAGTGGTTGATGTTCCATTGGTTGATGTTCCAGTGATTGATGTTCCAGTGGTTGATGTTCCAGTGGTTGATGTTCCAGTGGTTGATGTTCCAGTGGTTGATGTTCCAGTGGTTGATGTTCCAGTGGTTGATGTTCCAGTGGTTGATGTTCCAGTGGTTGATGTTCCAGTGGTTGATGTTCCATTGGTTGATGTTCCAGTGGTTGATGTTCCAGTGGTTGATGTTCCAGTGGTTGATGTTCCAGTGGTTGATGTTCCAGTGGTTGATGTTCCAGTGGTTGATGTTCCAGTGGTTGATGTTCCAGTGGTTGATGTTCCAGTGGCTGATGTTCCAGTGGTTGATGTTCCAGTGGTTGATGTTCCAGTGGTTGATGTTCCAGTGATTGATGTTCCAGTGGTTGATGTTCCAGTGGTTGATGTTCCAGTGGTTGATGTTCCAGTGGTTGATGTTCCAGTGGTTGATGTTCCAGTGGTTGATGTTCCAGTGGTTGATGTTCCAGTGGTTGATGTTCCAGTGATTGATGTTCCAGTGGTTGATGTTCCAGTGGTTGATGTTCCAGTGGTTGATGTTCCAGTGATTGATGTTCCAGTGGTTGATGTTCCAGTGGTTGATGTTCCAGTGGTTGATGTTCCAGTGGTTGATGTTCCAGTGGTTGATGTTCCAGTGGTTGATGTTCCAGTGGTTGATGTTCCAGTGGTTGATGTTCCAGTGGTTGATGTTCCAGTGGTTGATGTTCCAGTGATTGATGTTCCAGTGGTTGATGTTCCAGTGGTTGATGTTCCAGTGATTGATGTTCCAGTGGTTGATGTTCCAGTGGTTGATGTTCCAGTGGTTGATGTTCCAGTGGTTGATGTTCCAGTGGTTGATGTTCCAGTGATTGATGTTCCAGTGGTTGATGTTCCAGTGGTTGATGTTCCAGTGATTGATGTTCCAGTGGTTGATGTTCCAGTGGTTGATGTTCCAGTGGTTGATGTTCCAGTGGTTGATGTTCCAGTGGTTGATGTTCCAGTGGTTGATGTTCCAGTGGTTGATGTTCCAGTGGTTGATGTTCCAGTGGTTGATGTTCCAGTGGTTGATGTTCCAGTGGTTGATGTTCCAGTGGTTGATGTTCCATTGGTTGATGTTCCAGTGGTTGATGTTCCAGTGGTTGATGTTCCAGTGGTTGATGTTCCAGTGGTTGATGTTCCAGTGGTTGATGTTCCAGTGGTTGATGTTCCAGTGGTTGATGTTCCAGTGGTTGATGTTCCATTGGTTGATGTTCCAGTGGTTGATGTTCCAGTGGTTGATGTTCCAGTGGTTGATGTTCCAGTGGTTGATGTTCCAGTGGTTGATGTTCCAGTGGTTGATGTTCCAGTGGTTGATGTTCCAGTGGTTGATGTTCCAGTGGTTGATGTTCCAGTGGTTGATGTTCCAGTGGTTGATGTTCCAGTGGTTGATGTTCCAGTGGTTGATGTTCCAGTGGTTGATGTTCCAGTGGTTGATGTTGCAGTGGTTGATGTTCCAATGTGTTGACGACCTCGTATCTGGTGGCTCCTCCATCGATGCCAAACACATGTGCAACAGTTAGGTATCTTTATTCCGAAACGTTTCTCCTTACACAGTAGACTTCTTCAGTCGAGTACAGAAGAGTTGTCAGAAGCATCAGAGATCACATCTCTACTGCTTCTACTAACTCTTATGTACTCGACTGAAAAAGCCTACTCTGTAGACGAAATGTTTCGGAATAAAGATACCTAACTGTTGCACATGTGTCTTACTTATCAACGTATCGGTATTGTATACCATTTTCACATTCATCAGCACTATCACTGAGCCAACATATTTCCCTCTTACCCCTCGCGTCTGTGGGTGGAACAGAAACCATCAGGACACTTCCATAAACTGATTTTTCCCTTCGCAGGAAATTCCAAGATGGGGGATAGAGAAACAACACTAAGTCGCCCTATACTAACGTGTTGCCCCCACGCGTCAGGTGGGTCACCGGAACAACACACCCACAAAGCATCCATTTATTTCTTAGTGTTATCCCCCGTGTCGGTCTGGCTTCACGATCAACGCAGACAAGAGCCCATCATTATTTTTTTTTAGCGTGGTTACCCCGGCATCGGGGAAGGGATGGGGATGGCGGGAGCGCCAGGGGAAAGAGAAAGCGAGGAGTCACGTCTGAGCATCATAACAGGTAGTGGGGCAGAGCTGAGTAACTTGTCAGGAGGCAAATGGCTACGTCAAGCCCAGGCGATTGGGATGAATGGCCCGCCAGGCTGGCACAGATTGTCTCCGTCACGCCCAGGACGAACGCGCAGCGAGAGCAGCAGCAGACCGAGGCAGGAGAAGCAGAGGACCCGGTGACGCAGAGAAGAAAGAATACGAAGATGGAGGAAACAGAGAAGAGGGAAGAGCATAAGACAAACAATGAAATGTGGAAACCTGAGTGGAGAAAGTGGAGAGAGGAAGAACGTCTATAAAGGTGATTAGGAGGAGACCAGACATCAGAACTGAGTTACAATAACCGAAGAAAAGTCGAAGAACACGAATAAAAACGAAAAGGTGAGTGGGTGAGCATGAGTGAGGGATGAGCGGCATCCTAGCTGAAGATAAGGGAGGGAGAACTTAATGATGAAGGTGGAAACAATGACTACAACATGAAAATGCTGAAGACATACATTCGTGTAAGGTAAGGAATGAGGAGCGGAGGGAAGAATGTATATAGCAGTAGGAGGCGGAGGAAGGAGGAAAGGGTGTAATGGGATAAAGGAAGAATGCAGGGGGAGGGGAGAGAAGGGAAAAACAGTAGAGGGAATGGAGGTCAGGTTAAGAATAGAGAACAAAAACACCTGAATGGAGGACTTGCTGGAACTGGAATGAGGAAGAGATGGAGGAGAATGGAAGATAAGAAAAGAAGAGGTTATAACGGCAGAGAGGAACGGAAAGAGGTGTCAAGAGAGCCTAGAGAACAGCCTGTGCTCTTAACCAGAGACATCATGACACTGTTGCAAAAACAGTCAAATGGGTGACTGTTGACGGAGCTTTGAACAATTGAAATTATGACTGTTTTTACATGAGCTGTGCACACTGGCTGCCCGTTTTCTGTTCCTGCTTCAGACTTTTTCATAATAATAATAATAATAATAATAATAATAATAATAATAATAATAATAATAATAATAATAATAACAACAACAACAACAACAACAACAACAACAACAACAACAACAATAGTTATAATTTTACAAGAACATGTACAAGGTGTACAGACCATAGAAAGCCCCTTGTTATGCAGAGCATTTCGGGCAAATTAGGTCAATTTTGTCTCCAGGATGCGACCCACACCAGTCGACTAATACCAAGGTGTCTATTTTACTGATGGGTTAACAGGGAGAGCAGGTGTCTTAAGGAAACACGTCCTAACGTTTCCAGCCGTACCGGGGATCGACCCCCGGACCTCAGTGTGTGAGCTGAGTGCGCTATTATAACCCAACCTAGCCTAACCCAACGTAACTTAAGCTACTCTAACCTAACCGAACCTAACTTAAAAATGGGCTGGTGGTAAGTGAACCTTGAGGAACTGAAGGAATGGTATGTGAACCTTGAGGAACGGAAAGGGTGGTAAGTGAACCTTGAGGAACGGAAGAGATAGTAAGTGAGCCTGGAGGAACGGAAGGGATGGTAAAAGAGCCTTGAGGAACGGAAGGGATGGTAAGTGAACCTGGAGGAACGGAAGGGATGGTAAGTGAACCTTGAGGAACGGAAGGGATGGTAAGGGAACCTTGAGGAACGGAAGAGATAGTAAGTGAGCCTGGAGGAACGGAAGGGATGGTAAAAGAGCCTTGAGGAACGGAAGGGATGGTAAAAATCTACAGAAGGGTTTCCCAAACTGGGGTATTTCAGGGGGTACGAAAGTGTGCTATTATAATTCGTTGTTTTCAGTGTCTTTAATAATGTTTTCTATTTGTTGTTCAGTATTTTATAGACAAACGTAAAGTTGCCAGAGACTTAGACAACCTACTTCGGTAAAAGAAGTATTTGAGGGTAATACTTAAGCATACTAAACAATATTTTTCTGTAAAAAATATGATAAGTCCGTAGTAAACTTGTTCGGAATCACTTGTCTTTCATACGTAGCATAATTAAATCCAACTTACAAAACATAAAAGAGGAAGACTCAGAACTGATGCATAACTTTCAATATGGATGACACCTCAAGGGAGGTTCCTTGACGCTGGTGAGGGGCTTTTGATCTAGGGAATTGTATCTGTGCTCCGGTTCCCTGAATTGAGCCTGAATACCTTCTATCCCCCTCACATGCGCTGTATAATCCTACGGGTTTAGCGCTTCCCTGTGATCATAATAATAATAATAATAATCAATGTGGATGAGCTTCTAATTCCTGACAGCGTGAAAGAGGAATTTCTGGGTTTTGTGACTGTCTTAGTTGCTCTTGATGCTCAACCACAGACTAAATTCTGGTCACGGAGGAGCCAGTCACATCCCCTAGATGTCAAAACGGCCATAACAAGACTCTTTAACGTTTACCATAACGCACCTGACTGAGTATGGATTTTCAGTCCTGTGCATCATTAATTAAAAAGCAAATGTCGTGCTAGGTTGTTTGTGGAGGATGACCTCTGGGCGGCGGCTCTCTCAACAACATCACCCAGAATTAAGGTGCGTCTTGCTCTGAATAATCAGGTCACATACTTTCCTCACGCCGAGTTTCCCAGGAGCTAAAACAAATAAATATTTCACGACTTAATTATCTATTTACAGTTTATACCAAAATAGCCTCATTTAAAAAAATGTGTATGCTTTTTTAATATGAATATACTAATAATCTTTTTCGGAGAATTATTTTTTATCATTAAGTTGCATATAGTTCTTCACACTCACAATTTATGTATAAATAAAGAGAGCTTTAATTTGACAAGTTTATCCATTTCCTATAGAAACTATATTGTTGTGCAGCGGAGGTCCGTATGCCCAGTATTTAGGAATATATTGTTTTATCTGTAGGTCTTTTTTTGAGTGTAGGAAGTTGTGGCATGCAAAGAGTACGTAACCTTTATTCGGCGCATGTACACACCCTCATTTACAGGCTATCTCCCCCAACCAGCGAACCAGGTTGCTAAGAGTTGATGATGGGGCCCCGTCGTTCAACTAGTGACCAGGTTCTAGCCAATAAGAAGATGGTTTTGGCAATCGCAGAGGTTATGTGGATACCGCTCTCCTGTCTGCCCTTGTCATTCCCATTCTAGAGCTGGTTGAAGCACGGTCTGCTATCTTGTGGCTTCTATTTCTGCTTTGCTTACCGTGGAGTGCACTATACTTATCACTGTACATAGTGTACATATTGCTGTTATAAATTGGTGAAGGATAATATAAGTCTAAACTTTTTCTACTGTGTTTATTTGCTCCCATTACACCCGGGGTAACAGGTCATTTGGAATCCTGGGTTGTAATAGAAGTTATTTTTCATAGATACGCAGTTGATAATGGAAAAGGTCGAGGGGGGGAAGGGGGTGCACGATCAACAGAGGTTTGGGGGACCGAAGGGTTAGAGGAACGGAAGGAAGAAAGGGGTGGTAAAAGATCCTAGAGGAATGGAAGGAAGAGGTGGTAAATAGATCCTATAGGAACGGAAAGGAGAGTTGACTTATTGCTTGTCATACAACCCCTACATCGTTGCTTAGTACACGATCCCTAAATAGAGAAATAATTATAGGATTTCATTCAACATATGCTCTTTCCTTCTAATCAGTGTCAACATTAAACACATACTAACAATATTAGGATTGATATAACCAAAATCAATAAAGTAACTGATACATGTAAAATTTTCTATTATTTGCGTCTCCAGGGGTAACGGTACAGCCAGGGAACTAACCAGAGCGAAGTACGAGGCTGCGCTCGCCACTGCTAACCTCGTTTCTGGTAGGAAAAACGGCAGATATGGATAACGTAAAGATAAACTTATCTGCCTGTATCATCTGAATCAAACTTCTAATTATTGGAAATCCTACAATCCTTTGAGTTTACTGATTTGAGCGCAGACGAGGAAAAAAATGTGTTTCTGTTGGAAAATACTGGAAGGATTCGTTTCAAATCAGCACACTGAAATAACCTCTTACAAGAATGGAACCTGAAGTTTAGCTGATAGTTTCGGGAGTCAGCGGCACGACGGTCCAGTCCTAGACTACTAGATCACTGTTAACCGGACTCAGTCCAGCACTGGCACCACATCCCAGTTATTCAGGAGATGACTTGAGAGACTTACCAAGTTCACATTTGATTACACTAAGAGTCTGTTGGAAATGTCAATTATGTATTAAGGGAAGATACTGGGAAATCTTGGTCCCCTTACACTTACTGTATTATCTTTGCTTTTCTCTGGAGATATTTTTCACAGTTTGCCAAGCCTCTTGCTTTCGTAGCGATTTCTGTGTGCATATTTGTGACCGATCCCTCAAGAATTTCCAGGCAAATGCTATTATGTATCTGTCTCGCCTACGTCCTAAAGGGGCACAGCTCGATAAACTTAACGTGTTCACAGTAATTTAGGTCTTTGACTGGATTTATACAGGCAGTGAAGGTTCTCTGTATATTCGCCAGGTACACAGCGTAAAATACCACAAGTGAAAAGCAGTGGTGCAATTCTGAGAAATAACTCGATGAACGTCAAAGGTCTCATTTGTTACATCATTCTACCTTCATATATAAGGAAAATTACCAACACACCGCTAACTATCACTGAGACGACGCGTCCTCAGATTCCTAAGCTGGTTACTTAGTTTTTATAATTAGCAAATTCGACATATATGTATGAGGTCAACAGGAAGGCATATAAGAAGAAATTACGAAAGCGCTTGGAATTTCACTATTTTTCACTGGTTGTTCTGCATATTGTGATATCACCTGTTTACTGTGATCATATTGCATAAATATGTGAAGTGATTAGCAAAAAACATACATTCTCGGTGTATATCAAAATCAATAATTATACCATACGTACATACAGCATCATATGTGCACATTTTAGTGTAATGACTGGTGTTCCATTTTCCGTACTTACTCCCCAAAATGCATATTAATAAATGACGATAATCTAACCAACTTAACCTAACCTAACCTAACCTAACCTAACCTAACCTAACCTAACCTAACCTAACATAACCTAACCTAACCTAACCTAACCTAACCTAACCTAACATAACCTAAAAGACGTTTGAAATGAAATTAAACGGAAAGTTTCGTAAAAACCAACATTCCAATCAAGACGTTATAAGTGTGTGAGTTATATACGTTGTGAATTTTATACAGGCTGAAATTCCTCTTTGCATTAATAATTGACGTAGGGATCTGAGGGCAGGCTGCTTCAAGGGAGTGTTGGATAAATCCTGGGTTATGGCGCTTACGTCGTACTGAGTGCCGACAGCACCAGCAGTCTGACTGGCCATGTTGGCATTCAGAAAACTTAGTGTGAGATCGGGTCAACGGGGCGATTGATTCTCAGAGCCATCAACATGTCATCACAAGCACCATCACCAGCATCATCGTGGGGGTAGATGCGAGAGGGAAAACCTGGGTGAGGATGAGGGGAAGGAGAAGATGTAGGAGAGGATAGGGCAGAGGAGAGATTTGTTGGGGAAGGTGGGGAGGGCTGCTTGGTGAGGGGGGTAATGTCGGAGATGGGATGAGCTGAGAGTGTTGGGGATGGGCTGGGCCTTAAGGGTGGGGGGAAGCAGACACACAAGAGGGAGGAAGGGGGTCAGGTCGTGCGGGTTCATGCGTCCCCACCATAAATTTCCCTCAACACAAGTTACAAGCAGACACCAAAGTTAGCCAAGCTTAAAGAAGATGTTCACTTGCCACTCCAAGATGCATGGCCTCCAGCAAGCAAGAGAATCACGCAAAAAGTTTTGCTTTAGTGATCCAACAAACTGGTCAAGCATCGAGATGATTGTGTAGTTAAGAGATTTCTCTTTTATTTCAATGCACATCTAAAGATTTACTGAGCACAAAGAGAAGACTTACTGGAATCGCGTCAGAAAACATTTGCTTGTTTCCTGACAATTCATACCTAAGCTGGGATACCTACTGTGTATTCGTGCTGTGATCTTGATCACAGTGACTTGCTTCATAGTATGAAAAAAAAATTTTTTTTTTTTTTGCTACTTAACACATCGGACATTTTCCACTAAGGCAGGGTGGCCCGAAAAAAGAAAAACTTTCATCATTCACTCCATCACTGACTTGCCAGAGGCATGCTTACACTATAGTTATAAATCTGCAACATAAACACCTCTTCTTCAGAGTGCAGACACTGTACTTCCCATCGCCAGGACTCAAGTCCGGCTTGCCGGTTTCTTTGAATCCCTTTGTTACCCTGCTCACACTTCAACAACACGTCAAGTCCTAAAAACCATTTGTCTCCACTCACTCCTATTTAACACGTTTGCTTGAACTCCAGGCCCCTCATACACAAAACCTCCTTTACTCCAGCCTTTCCTAGACGACCCCTACCCCGCCTTCCTTCCACTACAGATTTATATGCTCTCCAAGTCATTCTATTTCGTTCCAGCCTCTCTATATGTCCGAACCACCTCAACAACCCCTCCTCAGCTCTCTGGATAATACTTTTAATAACCCACACCTTCTCCTAATTTCCAAACTACGGATTCTCTGCATTATATTCACACCACACATTGCTCTCAGACATGACATCTCCACTGTCTCCAGCCTTCTCCTTGTTGCAACATCCACCATCCATACTTGACACTCATATAAAAGCGTTGGGATAACTATGCTCTCATACATTCCCCTCTTTGTTTCCATGGATAATATTTTTTGTTTCCGTAGACTCCTCAGTGCATCACCACTCACCTTTTCCCCCCTCATCAATTCTATGATTCATCTCATCTTTCATAGACCCATCTGCCTACACGTCTACTCCCAGATATCCGGATACATTCATCTCCTGCATACTCTTTCCCTCCAATCTGAGATTCAGTCTTTTGTTACCTAATTTTGTGTCATCCTCATCACCTTACTCTTTCCTGTATTTACTTTAATTTCCTTCTTTTACACATCCTACCAAACTCATCCACCAACTTCTGCAACTTCTCTTGAGAATCTCCCAAAAGCACAGTGTCATCAGCAAAGAGCAACTGTGACAACTCCCACTTTGTGTTAGATTCCTTATATTTTAAGCCCACGCCTGTTGCCAACACCCGAGCATTCACTTCTCTTACAACCCCGTCTATAAATATAAATATAATAAATTTATATAGAAGACGTTTTGTCCATCAGGTGAACAAAACGTCTTCTAAATAAATGGCCCAAATAAATTTATTGAATATTGTTCTGTGGAATGAGGGGTGATCGAGAGAAACATATCCTGTTTCCTGTCTGGGTATATCTGGTGGTTAACCTATTTGTTCTCAAAACGTCAACATAGTTTGTATTACATATTACCAAAATGGCTTTCTAACAGTGGTTGTCAGATTTTTTTCTTCTCAAGTTTTCGTCAGTAACTTGAAAATGCTTCTTGAGACCGACTTCAAGCTTTCAAAGTTCAAATTGTTATTGGACTATGTTGGTGCCAATTTTATTTTTAAATTGTCTGTTTTTTTTTTTCCATGAAATAAATTCGGAACGCATCTTTTAAAAGGCTTGAAAGTGTAAATGGTTATGTATGTAAACAAGAGAAAGATTCAGTTCAGTTTTAAGCTCTGATGGTTCTAGTTTGTGAAACTTGTCAGTATAATTTAAAATAAATTATTGATAAATGTGTGATAACTGGAGAACGTTTCTCTTGATCAGCTTCAGACTTTCAGTACTGATGTATCTTGCTGAAAGGAAGGTTCGCATTTTAACTGTGGAAGTCCCAATTTCCGACGACGAATTGTGGTTTGTCGTTTCGTTGATTGTTTAATTTGGTTTATAGTCTATTATCTGCGTCAGGGTGAATAACGTTACATGTCACCTGTCACCTTAATTCCTAAACCATTGATTAAGTAAACAAAAGGTAAGATCAAGATTGATGGGTTACTTTATAGAAGCATTTAAAATTATTTTTTTATTATGTAGTTAAATAAGACTTGCAAAAATTATGCTAGAATTGCTATGCACTTTGAATTCCCTGTCAGGAATGATTTTTTTTCTTGAATGAAGTTGTAATTTATATAACATACGTACTTTATTAATGGCAGTTAAAAGTAAAGTTGTATATACCTATTAAAAGAGGCCGCATTAATAATTTTCTGTAAATTCGCGACCGAAGGTTATCACCTTCCCTAATTTCTTCCTGTCCGCCAGGGAGTGAGGGACTCCAGGAAGGCAGCCTAGGGCCCTTCTCTCATGAAGGAGTGAAGAACGAAAGGAAGGTTGCTCACAGCTCCTCTCTCTCCCTTCACCGTCAGTGAGGTTACCCAGGAAGGCTCCTCACACCCTCCACCGTGAGTGAGGCTCCTCGGGAAGGCTGGACGCGGAGAGATTATGGATGGCCGTCATAGGTTCCAGGGAGCAGCTCCTCAAACTCAAGACAAATATCACAACTGTGATGTCATTCATCATGACCACCAAACTTGTTTTGACTGCGCCCGCCTCGCTTCTTCACACTATCCCTCCCCCCTCCTCTTTTCCCTTCTCTTTCCTCCCTCGTCTTTCCACTTCCCTCACGCTCTCTTCCACCTTTCTTCGTCACGACTTGTTCTAATCTTATTACGTTAATTTGTTTACAAGTTATTTTGCGTTTATTTCTCAACGCTTCCTGTAAACTTGCAAATACTGTTATATAGACATAAGGTTAGGCTAAGTTAGATAAGGCTACGTTAGGTATGGTTGAACTGGATTAAGTTAGGGTAGTTTTATTTAGGTTAGATTAGGCTAAGTTAGGCTACCTGCTACCTGAAGAGTATGTCGGGGATCAACGCCCCCGCGGCCCGGTCCATGACCAGGATCAGAACTTGATCAACCAGGTGGATGATCAAGTGTTTGGACTACTTCTGGGCGCACGTAGTCCAACGTACGAACCACAGCCCGGCTGATCCGGTACTGACTTTAGGTATCTCTCCTGCTCCCTCTTGAAGGCAGCCAGGGGTCTATTGTGGCTGGTGGAAGGCTATTGAACAGTCTTGGGCCCCGGACATTTACTGTGTTTTCTCTTAGTGTACTAATGGTGCCCCTACTTTTCATTGGGGTATGTTACATCGCCTGCCCAGTATTTTGCTTTCGCAGAGAGAGATTTCTGTGTACAGATTAGAGGCCAGTCCCACTAGGACTCTTGTACTCACTGGAGCCTGGGCTCCAGTGAGTACAAGTCAAATGCTACCAAACGTTCCCAGTAGTTAAGGTGTTTGACGGAACTTATTATTTATTATTATTAACACATCGGCCGTTTCCCACCAAGGTAGGGTGCCCCGAAAAAGAAAAACTTTCACCATCTTTCATTCCATCACTGTCTTGCCAGAGGCGTGCTTACACTACAGTTACAAAGCTGCTACATTAACACTCCTCCTTCAGAGTGCAGACACTGTACTTCCCATCTCCGGGACTCAAGTCCGGCCTGCCAGTTTCCCTGAATCCCTTCATAAATATTACCCTGCTCCAATTTCCAATTACCCTGCTTCTAATTTCCAAACTACGAATTCTCTGCATTATATTCACACCACACATTTGCCCTCAAACATGACATCTCCACTGCCTCCAGCCTTCTCCTTGTTGCAACATTCACCATCCATGTTTCACACCCATATAAGAGCGTTGGTATAAATATACTTTCATATATTCCCCTCCTTGCTGCCACGGACAAAGTTCTTTGTCTCCACAGACTCCTAAGTGCACCACTTGCCTTTTTCCCTCATCAGTTCTATGATTCACTTCATCTTTCATAGACCCATCTGCTGACACGTCCACTCCTAAATATCTGAATACATTCACTTCCTCCATACTCTCTCCCTCCAATCTGATATCCAGTCTTTCGTTACCTATTTTTTTTATCCTCATCACTTTATATGTTCAGTCAAGGTTCTCTGTACATTCTCCATATCCGTGATTTCACCTGCCTTGAATGGAGATATTAATGTACAGCAGTATTCCAGCCTAGAGAGAGAGAGAGAGGCTAGTTTTATTTAGGATAGATTGGGTTACGTTAGGCTAATTTTATTTAGGTTTGACTGGGTTAAGTTAAGCTAGTTTTGTTTAGGTAATATAGCATTTACCTACGTATATTTAGCCACAAGGAAGCACAATGAAAAAAAAAAAACGGCTGCGATACATCAGTCACTCGTCAAGCCTCTAATTTTTCTTCTTTTAAGCATTCGCGAGTAAACGCACGGGATGACCAAAAGCTCTAGCTGTGGGTCGTCATATGACTAAGATCTGCGACAGGAAACGCTTGTCCTGTTTCTTGACAAACTTTACTTTACCTAACCCAAGCACACTTGAGACTTTACAGTGCGTCCCTCGCTGCCGGATGTAAGCCATCCGTTCTTTATAATTTAGTTACTGTAGGGTAAATGTTGGCTAATATACATTACGTAATCAAGTCTAGCCTAACCGTACCGAAAACAAATATTAACGTTTTTCGAGAAAAAAAATCGAGAGCTCGGTGATGAACGAACAGTTCGGAAAATTATGTACACTCGAATTACGTAATGAGATAACGAAGCTTAGACAAGAGTCGCTCAAATCTAAACCAGTCACTCGTGATGCGAGGATGAGTTGCATCTGCCCGAAATGCTCGTGCAAGATGGTGGCTTTCTTTCTGCTTAACAATACGTTATTATAAGCAAACCGCAGGTTGTATAATGAACAAATAAATATTTTTTTTATTTGATTTGATCCTTCCTACAGGTACAGTATTTGCACCCATTATATGCCTCTGTAATGTTGAGGTACAGAACTTGGACCCATTATATGCCTCTGTAATGTTGAGGTACAGAACTTGGACCCATTATATGCCTCTGTAATGTTGAGGTACAGTACCTGGACCCATCATATGCCTCTGTGGTCGAAACATTTCATCAGTAAAGTTACCCAATTGATGCATGTGTCTTAGGCATCAACACTAACTTTCCTCTTTACTCATCTCACTCTCACAGTTCTGTCTCCCCTTCCCTTAATCAACCCCCTCCTCTTTTCCCCTCCCCCTTCCCTTCATCAACCCCCTCCTCTCTTCCCCCCAAACACAGACCCACTCTTTGTTTTTCTCCTGCTGTTGCTCAGTAATTCCTGTTACTCGACTATTTCACGTCAGATGCTGCGCTGGTCTTCCCTTATATCTTACACGAAATTGATCTGACGTGTTTACCTTAATGATTGACTAGTCTCAGGTTACGCCTGTCTGTTGTGAGTATTGTTTTGCGGTCCGCTTTCCTGGAATGGTAGCAATAATAATAATAATAATAATAATAATAATAATAATAATAATAATAATAATAACAATAATAATAATAATAATAATATTAATAATAATAATAATAATAATAATAATAATAATAATAATCGCAAATGAAGATAGAATTACCGACAAAATATCTATATTTTCGTATATCCAAGGTTATCTACTTTGTAACTCATCATCCTGGGTGACAGTACCATCTATGTGACTCATCATCCTGGGAGACAGTACCATCTATGTGACTCATCATCCTGGGAGACAGTACCATCTATGTGACTCATCATCCTGGGTGATAGTACCATCTATGTGACTCATCAACCTGGGAGACAGTACCATCTATGTGACTCATCATCCTGGGTGATAGTACCATCTATGTGACTCATCCTCCTGGGTGACTACCATCTATGTGACTCATCAACATGGGAGACAGTACCATCTATGTGACTCATCATCCTGGGTGATAGTACCATCTATGTGACTCATCCTCCTGGGTGACTACCATCTATGTGACTCATCATCCTGGGTGATAGTACCATCTATGTGACTCATCAACCTGGGTGATAGTACCATTTATGTGACTCATCATCCTGGGTGATAGTACCATCTATGTGACTCATCATCCTGGGTGATAGTACCATCTATGTGACTCATCAATCTGGGAGACAGTACCATCTATGTGACTCATCAACCTGGGTGATAGTACCATCTATGTGACTCATCAACCTGGGTGATAGTACCATCTATGTGACTCATCAACCTGGGAGACAGTACCATCTATGTGACTCATCATCCTGGGAGACAGTACCATCTATGTGACTCATCAACCTGGGTGATAGTACCATCTATGTGACTCATCAACCTGGGAGACAGTACCATATATGTGACTCATCATCCTGGGAGACAGTACCATCTATGTGACTCATCAACCTGGGTGATAGTACCATCTATGTGACTCATCAACCTGGGAGACAGTACCATCTATGTGACTCATCATCCTGGGAGACAGTACCATCTATGTGACTCATCATCCTGGGTGATAGTACCATCTATGTGACTCATCAACCTGGGAGACAGTACCATCTATGTGACTCATCATCCTGGGAGACAGTACCATCTATGTGACTCATCAACCTGGGTGATATTACCATCTATGTGACTCATCAACCTGGGAGACAGTACCATCTATGTGACTCATCATCCTGGGAGACAGTACCATCTATGTGACTCATCAACCTGGGTGATAGTACCATCTATGTGACTCATCAACCTGGGAGACAGTACCATCTATGTGACTCATCCTGGGAGACAGTACCATCTATGTGACTCATCATCCTGGGTGATAGTACCATCTATGTGACTCATCAACCTGGGAGACAGTACCATCTATGTGACTCATCATCCTGGGAGACAGTACCATCTATGTGACTCATCAACCTGGGTGATAGTACCATCTATGTGACTCATCAACCTGGGAGACAGTACCATCTATGTGACTCATCATCCTGGGAGACAGTACCATCTATGTGACTCATCATCCTGGGTGATAGTACCATCTATGTGACTCATCAACCTGGGTGATAGTACCATCTATGTGACTCATCAACCTGGGTGATAGTACCATCTATGTGACTCATCAACCTGGGTGATAGTACCATCTATGTGACTCATCATCCTGGGAGACAGTACCATCTATGTAACTCATCAACCTGGGAGACAGTACCATCTATGTGACTCATCAACCTGGGAGACAGTACCATCTATGTGACTCATCAACCTGGGTGATAGTGCCATCTATGTGACTCATCAACCTGGGTGATAGTACCATCTATGTGACTATTAATCCTGGGTGATAGTACCATCTATGTGACTCATCATCCTGGGAGACAGTACCATCTATGTGACTCATCAACCTGGGTGATAGTACCATCTATGTGGCTCATCAACCTGGGTGATAGTACCATCTATGTGACTCATCAACCTGGGAGACAGTACCATCTATGTGACTCATCAACCTGGGTGATAGTACCATCTATGTGGCTCATCAACCTGGGTGATAGTACCATCTATGTGACTCATCAACCTGGGAGACAGTACCATCTATGTGACTCATCAACCTGGGTGATAGTACCATCTATGTGACTCATCATCCTGGGAGACAGTACCATCTATGTGACTCATCAACCTGGGTGATAGTACCATCTTTGTGACTCATCATCCTGGGTGATAGTACCATCTATGTGACTCATCAACCTGGGTGATAGTACCATCTATGTGACTCATCAACCTGGGAGACAGTACCATCTATGTGGCTCATCAACCTGGGTGATAGTACCATCTATGTGACTCATCATCCTGGGAGACAGTACCATCTATGTAACTCATCATCCTGGGAGACAGTACCATCTATGTGACTCATCATCCTGGGTGATAGTACCATCTATGTGGCTCATCAACCTGGGTGATAGTACCATCTATGTGACTCATCATCCTGGGAGACAGTACCATCTATGTCACTCATCAACCTGGGTGATAGTACCATATATGTGACTCATCATCCTGGGAGACAGTACCATCTATGTGACTCATCATCCTGGGTGATAGTACCATCTATGTGACTCATCAACCTGGGTGATAGTACCATCTATGTGACTCATCATCCTGGGTGATAGTACCATCTATGTGACTCATCATCCTGGGTGATAGTACCATCTATGTGACTCATCATCCTGGGTGATAGTACCATCTATGTGACTCATTATCCTGGGTGATAGTACCATCTATGTGACTCATCATCCTGGGTGGTAGTACCATCTATGTAACTCATCATCCTGGGTGATAGTACCATCTATGTAACTCATCATCCTGGGTGATAGTACCATCTATGTGACTCATCAACCTGGGCGATAGTACCATCTATGTGACTCATCAACCTGGGTGATAGTACCATCTATGTGACTCATCAACCTGGATGATAGTACCATCTATGTGACTCATCAACCTGGGTGATAGTACCATCTATGTGACTCATCATCCTGGGAGACAGTACCATCTATGTGACTCATCATCCTGGGTGATAGTACCATCTATGTGACTCATCAACCTGGGAGATAGTACCATCTATGTGACTCATCATCCTGGGTGATAGTACCATCTATGTGGCTCATCAACCTGGGTGATAGTACCATCTATGTGACTCATCAACCTGGGTGATAGTACCATCTATGTGACTCATCAACCTGGGTGATAGTACCATCTATGTGACTCATCAACCTGGGTGATAGTACCATCTATGTGACTCATCAACCTGGGTGATAGTACCATCTATGTGACTCATCATCCTGGGAGACAGTACCATCTATGTGACTCATCATCCTGGGTGATAGTACCATCTATGTGACTCATCAACCTGGGTGATAGTACCATCTATGTGACTCATCAACCTGGGTGATAGTACCATCTATGTGACTCATCAACCTGGGAGACAGTACCATCTATGTGACTCATCAACCTGGGTGATAGTACCATCAATGTGACTCATCATCCTGGGTGATAGTACCATCTATGTGACTCATCATCCTGGGTGATAGTACCATCTATGTGACTCATCATCCTGGGTGATAGTACCATCTATGTGACTCATCAACCTGGGAGATAGTACCATCTATGTGACTCATCATCCTGGGTGATAGTACCATCTATGTGGCTCATCAACCTGGGTGATAGTACCATCTATGTGACTCATCAACCTGGGTGATAGTACCATCTATGTGACTCATCAACCTGGGTGATAGTACCATCTATGTGACTCATCAACCTGGGTGATAGTACCATCTATGTGACTCATCAACCTGGGTGATAGTACCATCTATGTGACTCATCATCCTGGGAGACAGTACCATCTATGTGACTCATCATCCTGGGTGATAGTACCATCTATGTGACTCATCAACCTGGGTGATAGTACCATCTATGTGACTCATCAACCTGGGTGATAGTACCATCTATGTGACTCATCAACCTGGGAGACAGTACCATCTATGTGACTCATCAACCTGGGTGATAGTACCATCAATGTGACTCATCATCCTGGGTGATAGTACCATCTATGTGACTCATCATCCTGGGTGATAGTACCATCTATGTGACTCATCAACCTGGGTGATAGTACCATCTATGTGACTCATCATCCTGGGAGACAGTACCATCTATGTGACTCATCATCCTGGGTGATAGTACCATCTATGTGACTCATCATCCTGGGAGACAGTACCATCTATGTGACTCATCATCCTGGGTGATAGTACCATCTATGTGACTCATCATCCTGGGAGACAGTACCATCTATGTGACTCATCAACCTGGGAGACAGTACCATCTATGTGACTCATCAACCTGGGTGATAGTACCATCTATGTGACTCATCAACCTGGGTGATAGTACCATCTATGTGACTCATCAACCTGGGTGATAGTACCATCTATGTGACTCATCAACCTGGGAGACAGTACCATCTATGTGACTCATCATCCTGGGAGACAGTACCATCTATGTGACTCATCATCCTGGGTGATAGTACCATCTATGTGACTCATCAACCTGGGTGATAGTACCATCTATGTGACTCATCAACCTGGGTGATAGTACCATCTATGTGACTCATCAACCTGGGTGATAGTACCATCTATGTGACTCATCAACCTGGGTGATAGTACCATCTATGTGACTCATCATCCTGGGAGATAGTACCATCTATGTAATTCATCAACCTGGGAGACAGTACCATCTATGTGACTCATCAACCTGGGAGACAGTACCATCTATGTGACTCATCAACCTGGGTGATAGTACCATCTATGTGACTCATCAACCTGGGTGATAGTACCATCTATGTGACTCATCATCCTGGGTGATAGTACCATCTATGTGACTCATCATCCTGGGAGACAGTACCATCTATGTGACTCATCAACCTGGGTGATAGTACCATCTATGTGGCTCATCAACCTGGGTGATAGTACCATCTATGTGACTCATCAACCTGGGAGACAGTACCATCTATGTGACTCATCAACCTGGGTGATAGTACCATCTATGTGGCTCATCAACCTGGGTGATAGTACCATCTATGTGACTCATCCACCTGGGAGACAGTACCATCTATGTGACTCATCAACCTGGGTGATAGCACCATCTATGTGACTCATCATCCTGGGAGACAGTACCATCTATGTGACTCATCAACCTGGGTGATAGTACCATCTATGTGACTCATCATCCTGGGTGATAGTACCATCTATGTGACTCATCAACCTGGGTGATAGTACCATCTATGTGACTCATCAACCTGGGTGATAGTACCATCTATGTGGCT